>NC_043709.1:122869029-122871285 GCF_006229205.1 Suricata suricatta
TTTTTTTTTTATATTTTGCCAGTTTCACTATGATATGTCATGCTGAAGGTCGATTCATGTTACGTCTTAAGGGGGTTCTTTGTGCCTCTTGAATTTCAATGTCTATTTCTTTTTTCATATTTGGGAAATTCTCAGTTATAATTTGGTCTAGTATCCCTTCAGGCCCTTTCTCTCTCTCTTCCTCTTCAGGAATTCCTATGATACGGATGTTGTTCCACTTGATTGTGTCACTCAGGTCTCGAATTCACCTTTCCTGCTCCTGGATTAATTTCTCTCTCTTTTTTTCAGCTTCCTCTTTTGCTAGAACTGTATCTTCTAATTCACCTATTCTTCTCTCTGCCTCGTCAATCCTTGAGGTGGCTGCCTCCAGTTTGTTATTCACCTCACCTATAGCCTTTTTTAACTCATCAGTTGATTCTTTGATGCTTTTCTCAACCCCAGCAATTAATTTTATGACAAGTTTTTTAAATTCTTTATCCGGTATGTTGTCTAGATCTGTCTTGAGCAGTTCTGTGGCTGTGACTTCCTCTTGGAGGTTCTGCAGGGGAGAGTTCCTTCGTTTTGTCATTTTTGCTAGTTTTCTGTCTCTTGTCACCTTTAGAAAGCTCATTGTGCACTGTGCACCAGTTAATATTTCTCTGTTAAAGGAGGCTTATTGACTCTCCAGGGCCTGTTGTTTCAGGAAGTATGCTTTTAATGGTGTCTCTCACTTTCTCTTGTTGTGCCTTTGAATATTTTATTTCCCTACTCAGCGGTATTTGGGACTCGCTGTCTTGCACACTTTGGCTTGTTTCTTGGTGTAGCCCTAAGAAGGAAAACAGACAGACACACACAGAGGGAACAGTAACACACAAACGCACAGATGAATCAAACAAACAAACACATTAACAGGGGGAAAGAAAATAAAGAGAATGGAGAGGAAAGAGACAAAAAGAAGAGAAGAAAAGAAAAAGAAAAAGAAGAAAAAAAATTAAAAAAAATTAAAGGGCATCAGAGACAACAAAGGACAGTGGACAGTCTAAAAGTGTATGACCAGTTGAGGGGAGAGGTAGGGATGAGATTTATTCTCCTATATAAAGAAGAAAGGAGAGAAAAAAAGGGGGAGGGGGGGAAAGGAGAAAGGAATATAAGGAGTAAAAATTTTTTAAAATTTAAGTAAAAAAAAGTAATAATAATAAAAAATACGTACAGAAAAAAGCGAAAAGAAAAAAATGATGAAAAAAATTATAAAAAAAAGCAAAAACAACAACAACAACTAAAAAAAAACAAAAACAAAAATGGCAGCTCCCCCTCTTGGATAGGCGTGGTTTGATGTGGTAGGTCTTGGAGGCTGCTCTCAGAGGCTCCGCCTGCCTTGGTGTCTGCAGAGATTAGATAGGCAGGCGTCATGCCAAGCTTTGCTGAACTATGAACTGTAGGCCACTCTAATGAGTCCGATCTCCTTTTGCCTCGGTTGAGCGCAGTTGAGTTGTATTTTCCAGGCCCGCCTCGGTTCAAAGTTCTAGTCCATGCACTTTTTATGCTACCACAGATGAGATGTTTTTGTTTTGGTTGCTGGCTTCTTAGGGGGAGGAATCAATTTGTCTTGGCTCAGGCTGGGATTTGGCTGTCCCTGCCTGGGGCGAGATGCACAGCAGGAGGTGATGTGCCTGTGCACCGTCGCAGACCCAACCCCCGGCAGGGATCGCGTTAGCATTGGGGGAGGAATGAGGGCATAGCTGTTGCCGGAGGCGGCACCGGGAGCTGCTGGAAATGAGCTGGGAGCTCCTGTAGCCTGGGCACACACCCAGGTCTCCACCGCCACCAACTCTCTGCAGGGATCGTGTAGAGGTGGGGGCTATTTTTTTTTCCCCTGTTGGCACCCGGGATTCAGGGTTGGCATGGCCAATGCTGGGGGCGAGATGCGCCATGGAAATGAGGTGCGTGCTCCCACTCCCAAAACCAAGGTCGAAGTGAGCACCCCTGACACCGCCACTGCAGTGGTGGCCGACTCCTTCCCAAGATGGCGCTGGGCTGGAAGCTCTTCCTTCCCTTGCGCACCAACTGGTTTCGGGATTTAGGCTACCCAGCAGTTATCTATGGAGTGAGCTTCTCCAAGCGCAGTTAAGCGTTCTTTACCTCTTCCCCAGAGACAGTACTATGAGTGTGTTCAGTCTCTCTGTCTCTTCCCTTTGTCTCTCGGGCTCCGCGCGCTTGCCCCACGTGGGGCTGGGGCTGCCACCTCCCCTGCCCGTCTCGGGCTGGCCCGTTTTCCAA
>NC_043709.1:122871385-122878091 GCF_006229205.1 Suricata suricatta
AGAAAATCACAAGTCATTTACCAAAAAATCTCCTAGAATAAGTGAGTTCAGCAAGGTCAGAATATAATATAAGCCAAAAAATTCCAAGCAAACAAACAAACAAACAAAAAAACCCACATCTATTTCTAAATACTAGCACAGGGACACCAAAGTTAAATATACAATGCCATTTACAATCATTCAATAAAAGAATTAAATACTTATGCATATCTTGCAAAACATGTATAGGATGTGCTGAAAATTGCACAACACTGATGAAAGAAATCAAATATCTAAATAAATGGACTGAAACATTCAACACAGTAAAAATGTCAATCTCTCCAAATTGATACACAGTTCAACAGGATTTTTTGGTACCTACAGACCAAATATTCTAAAGTTTATGCAAAAAGGCAAAGGAACTAGAATATCTAAAATAATCTTGAAAATGAAGAATAAAGTAGGAGTGACTCTTCCTGGCTATAAAACTTACACAGCTAAAATAATCAAGATTGTACTATTAACAGAGAGATAGAGATGCAGATCAATGAAACAGAGAACCCAGAAATAAATTGAGACAAATACACTCAACTGATTTTTGAGAAATGCAAAAACAGTTCAATGGAAGAAAGGCAGCTTTTTCAACAAACGTTTAGAGCAAGAGATCACTCATAGGCCAAAAACAAAACACACACACAAAAAAATCCTCAACCTACATCTCCACTTTATATAAAAATTAACTCAAAATGGATCATGGATTTCAATGTAATAAGTAAAACTATAAAAGTTTTCTTGAAAGAAAAAACACAGGAGAAATCTTTCAGATCTAGAACCAGGCAAAGAGTTCTTTCACTTGATATTAAATACATGATCCATAAGAGGAAAAACTGATAAACTGGATTTTCTCAAAATTAAATACTTTAGCTCTGTAAAAGACCACTAAGGAAATAAAAAGACAAACTATGTATCTCCCAAAGACTTGATAAATTAGTAGTGGTGCAGTTTAAGGAGGGAGAGGGGTGAATGTAAGTGGGTATCGCTATGAGATGACAAGAACAAAGGAATCCTATGGCAGTGGAAATGTTCTCTGTCTTAACTATCAATATCATGGTTGTGATACTATGCTATAGTTCTGCAAGGAGATTCCATTAGGAAAACTATGTAAAAGATACAAGGGATCTCTCTATATTATTTCTTACAACTGCATATGAATCTATAATTATCTCAAAGTAAGAAATTTAATTAAAAGAAGTTAAGAGTGGAAAGTTCAGTCATGACCAGTTATGACACAGTAACTTATGTGGAATATCTGAGTTTCTAGGACATTAACTAAATACTAATTTGTATATGCCTTAAAAGAAAAGAGTGGTATTTCCAAAGCTACTGGTAAAAGTCAAATGATTACATCTTCAAGAAAAATAATCAACACAATTCTACAGTAAGGACTTGTCATTAAAATTCCAAATTTGAGGCCTAATTCAGGTGGTATCTGTTTCTCCGTCAAAAGACCTAAATTTTCTTAATCAACAGACAAAATTATTAACAAACCAATAAGTAATTAGGGTGCACCTTCCACTTGCCAAGCACTGTCCTAGAAGTTTCCCTTCTATATTCTTCATCTCTGAGACTGAGGGTATACAGGTTTCTAGTGGAAGTGCCTTCAGCTACTGTGATAAATCCAATTACCATAATTAGAGTATTCTTAAGCTTTCCAGGCTCTAACTTAATGACTAAAAAATATTTATTTGGAATAAACCATTTACTTCTCCAACTACCCTACAAGTTCCCAACTTCCTCAATAATCAGTCTAAGTTTAGAGCAGGAAGAAATGTTCAGATGCAGCCTATTCAAAAAGGCTTCCCAACCATAGTACATGCAATTTTGTTTCAAATTGCCTAATTTTTCTTTTAAATTTTCTGAAATTTTCTACCACGATATGCTGTTTTCAAGCTTATGTTCTTACAAATGATTTGTTCATGGCACGTTTCACTTCATCAGAACCATCTGAATAGATCTGCTGAAATAATTTGTTTAAAGCTGCATCTCCCTCCAACTTCTCATTTTTTTCTTCTTCTTTGATCTCACCAACCAATTTATCCCAATTTCTTGTATAATGAGATGATGATGGATACAAGTTCTTTACATCTATGGAATAAAAAAGATAGCAGTGATTAATCAACATGTGATGATTACATCAAGAATATGTAAACTTCATGACCATGGTATAAAGAGCACCTTAACTTTAGTTCACTGAATTTCCTAACAAATGGCTGGTTTTTTTCTGTAAAGTTTACTAATTTTGAGAAAAGGAGAGAGAGAGACAGTGTTCATATTTATTTATTTATTTATTTTTGAGAGGGCCAGGGAGGGGCAGAGAGAGCAGGAGAGAAAGAATCCCAAGCAGGCTTCATGCTGTCAGCCCACAGCCCGACACACGGCTCTATCTCATGAAACATGAGATCATGACCTGAGCTGAAATCAAGAATCAGACATTTAAGCCAACGAGGCACCCCTATAATAAACGTCCTTCTGATATATACACCAGCAATCAGACTTACACTTCTACAAACTGAATCAATCAGTATAATGTAAAATCTGGGAATTTCTTTTGAGCAAAATAAAATGTATGTTTTTGGTGCATTATGCATGATTAGATTAGAAACAGATTCTTTATGTTAATAATAGAGGGACCCTGGATTGGAACTTTTGTATTTACAGAAGAGTTGCAAAGATAGTACAAAAAATATGTTTTTTATAATGATGCTTCATTAAGAAAGTTCTCTTATAAACAAGATTTTAACAAATGTTAAAAATGTGTTTTTCTTGGGGCACTTGGGTGGCTAAGTTGGTTAGCAACTGACACTTGATTTTGGCTGAAGTCATAATCTCATGGTTTCATGTATCTGAGCCCTGTGTTGGGATCTGCACACTGACCACACAAAGCCTGCTTGGGGTTCTCTCTTTCTCTGCCCTTCACCTGCTCATGTGCTCTCTCAAAATAAATAAATAAACTTTAAATAAAATATGCAGCCTAGTTTCAGAGGTATTCCTCTTTCAGAGTAAATATAAACTGAAAATATAAGTAATTATCCATACCATTAGGCAGTGAGTTAAGACTCCATCCTTTCCCCACATTAAAATATAGATTACTTTAATAGGAGATAAAAAGGAATTCTTTTCTTTTTTAATGTTTTATTTATTTTTGATACAGAGAGAGACAGAGCATGAGAGGGGGAGGGGCAGAGAGAGAAGGAGACACAGAACCGGAAGCAGGGTCCAGGCTCTGAGCTAGCTGTCAGCACAGAGCCCAATGCGGTGCCGAAACCCACAAATGTGAGATCTGACCTGAGCCGAAGTCGGAGGCCTAACTGACTGAGCCACCCAGGCACCTCAAAAAGGAATTCTTGAATGATGAAAACTACACCATGTGATAATCCAGAGCTCAGTGTCCACTAATGCACACATAAATAATAACAGTATTTGTAGAGCACGCTGGAGTTAATGGTGGCTGCTTGCAGCCAGAGAGGCTAGTGACTAGCCCAGGGGGGCTCAGGGCACTGTCAAGACTGCCCTACAGACAAAGACAATCAAGAGCACCCACATACAAATAATTAAAAAGTAACTAATCTACTTGGTAGCTATAAGAGCAGTTCTGTTTACTCTCCAGTGGAAATATAATGCAGGCACAAATATGAGCCACACATATAATTTAAAAATTTCCAGTAGCCACATTACTAAAAAGAATCAGGTGAAATGCATTTTAATAATATATTTAACCTAATATATTCAAAGCTGTATCAACTTCAACATAAAATAAATATATTAAAATATTTTATAATTTTTCTTCTATCAGGTCTTCAAAATCTTCCAGTACAACTCAATCCAGACATCATTTTCAAATGTTCAGTAGGTACAGTGGCGACTATACTGGAAAGTGTAGCTACAGAGATTTAAAAAACACCTGATTCAAAGTTTCTCTACTAATATATTAGAGGACACACTAAAAAAAAAAATACACATAGGGGCACCTGGGTGGCTCAGTTGGTTAGGCATCCAACTTCAGCTCAGGTCTTGGATCTTGTGTTTGTGAGTTTGAACCCCGTATCAGGCTCTGTGCTGACAGCTCAGAGCCTGGAGCCTGCAATGGATTCTGTGTTTCCCTTTCTCTCTCTGCCCCTTCCCCACTCCTGTTCTCTTTCTCAAGAATAAACATTAAAAAATACATATATACATATATATTTATTATTTATAAATATATTAAGACACACTAAATGTCCCCTGCCTCTCTATATCCTCTTCCTCAAAATAGTTCAGAAATGAGAAACCACTAACTGTTCATTTTGTTGTCCCATCCTTTCCCTTCACCTGCAAACCAACTGTCTCCCTGCCTATCTCCCAGCAAAATTAAACCAAACTGTAACACATCACACAGTCTTATTTAGGGTAAGCATATGGTTTTCCAATCTACTTTTCCACTACCAGTAATCCCCTCTTGATCTATGTACATTTGCACTAGTAGCCAATGAAAACAAACCAAAAAAATGCATGTTACAGTAAATTAAGAGACTAAAAAAAAAAAAAAAAAAGAGAGCTGAATTAATCCTAATGCTGACTCCCCAGAAGAATGGGAACACAGGCTCTAACTTCCACTTTACAGATAAGAAAACCATCCCAGACAGGTTAAGCAGCTTGCCCTTATCTGTAGTCTCCAGCTTGCAGGACACAGGAGTCTGACAAGCATATTAATTCCTTACAAAAATACAACAGGACAGGAGGAATAACATCTTAAATATCCAAGGCACTGGGTTTAGAAAAACTCTGCAACTTTAACACTAAAAATTCTTAAGATTTAATCTCAGAAAAATTTTAACACCTGTAGATGAAAGATAAACTACTGAGGAATGGTAACCTAACTTCCTCGCTCATTCATTAGAATATCAAATAATTGCAAAGATACCCATGTCAGCAGAGATTTTCCACGGTTAGAAGATGCAGCAACAACCAGCACCACATACATAGTTCATGTAGGACCCAGACCCAGACCCTGAGACCAGGGTTTAGTCCTTGACAATAAAACTGCCACGGGATCTTAAGCAAGCTGCTCACTCTGGGCCTGTGAAACAGGGCTGCTTTCTTCAGAAGGCTGTTGTTAGAATTCAGTGGGATACTACATTTAAAGTGTTTTTTAAAAAAATATTTGAACTATCTATAAACCTCAGCCCCCAAATCTTGGAAAGTTTACCCCAAAAGAACCACATAACATCTTTCCTATGTCTTTCAAATTAAGTGTGAAAGCAAAAGCTTTAAGAGCTTAAATACCAACTTCAAATACTTCAATACTTTAAAAAATTATGTGTTGGTGTCAATTTCCTGGTTTTGCTAATTATACCATAGACCAGTTATGATGCTATCATGCAGGGAAGCTGGAGTAAGGGTACATGAAAACTCTTATTATTTTTGCAATTCTGAGGGGAATCTAAAATTATTTCAAAATAAAATGAATGATCTACTGGCTCAGTTTTCTAAAAGGTGCCACAAGGAAATATGTTTTGTTAAAGAAGAAGTGAAAACTCTGAAAGTGGCTGAAACACGTTAACTCATTTTAGTCATCAAATCGGAACATTAACTCTAATCAAAGAGAAATTTCTCTCCTCTCATTATGAGGCCAATGCTGTAAAATACACCCTTAGATTGTAGTTCTAAAAGTGTCTAGCAGATTAAGTATTCCACTAGAAAAACACCTGTCTAATGCATACACTCAAAATTGACCCAACATAGTCTGTTCCTTAAAGGGTTAAAAACAATCAACCCTAGTTTTCTACTCCCGGGGTTTTCTGTCTTCATGACCTGTTTATGTGCACTTGGACTAAAAGAGCAATATAGTAAAATGGGTTAGATACTTTACTCTGTGAAGCCCTGAAATTTCAGGAAATTAGAGTTGACAATATGTTCTATATTCTTCTATAAGGAGAAATAAATAAAAGGGAAAGGGAAGAGGAGCAACTATTTCAGCAGAATAAATCACTAATTCACTTGCAACCCAAAAAGAAGCAATAAGAAAGGGCCAACACACAAAAACCCCCAACTGATGTCCTACACTGACTTGGTAAACAATAAATCCCAACTCCCTCAAGGTTTTTGCCCCCCATTCATTTGTATTGAGTTTAAGAAGTTAGAACCTTCACATGAAAGGCTACTTTATATTTATTCAGAGCAATCTTATTACACTCAATGCTTATCTTGGGAACATCAATAATGTAGGCAAAAAGGAAGTCCATTACTATTTAACTTCAACTATATAACACAGTATGAATTTAAGGCTGATCAAAGCCAGAAAACAAACCTGCTACAAACTGTTTTGGTGTAGGCACGTCTCCTTGCCCTTCTAGCTTTTCCCATCTCACAGCCTCTGTCTTTTTCATTTTAATTTCAATCTGGAAGAAAACACCAAACAAAACTTATTATTCAATGTAAAATATACAAAACATTAAAAAACTGCAATTTCCTCAAGCCATAAACTTTTAAAAGAATTAACAGAACCCCTGAGATAATTTCCTTAAATTATAAAAGGTTAAATTTGAAGACCTTGAAAACATTTTATTTCTACCTAAAAGCCCTCCTTCAAAAACAACATTCACACACACTATAAGCTACAATTAAGAAGAGTCTTGGAGCACCTGAGTGGCTCAGTCGGTACAGCTTCGGACTTTAGTTCAGCTCATGATCT
>NC_043709.1:122878191-122894477 GCF_006229205.1 Suricata suricatta
TTTCCTATATAAAAGGTAGCTACTTTTTTGCATGGACCTCAAGTATATTGTAGTATAGAGGTGGAATTTAAGGAAAGGTATTAAGCAGGCTGTGTTTTAGTTTATGGGCAAGTAATAAATTGTATCATGTATCTTGAATGTATCATAGATAAGCTGCTATATAACAATCGCCACTTCAGATAGCTGTGAAATTACGTGATTAACTAGTTGTTACTTAACCTTCTAATTTCTGTACAAGTCTAATTACATGAAATAGAAGTTGGGGTTTTGATTTTTTACTTTGCTTTTCTGTTGGAGTGTCATTGTAACTACTGTAGTGTAAATGATGGAAAATAATTGCATATGTTACAAAAAATAAAATGTGTTATATTCAAAAAAAAAAAAAAGAAGATTAGACTATTCTAATGATACATACGTTATTCCAGAACACAGAGAGGGGAAAAGGTCTTCCAAATTCTTTGTATAAAGCAAATGTAACATTAAAATCTAGATGTGTAGGGGTACCTAGGTGGCTCAGGTAGTTAAGTATCTAACTCTTACTTTTGGCTCGGTTCTTAATCTCATGATTTCATGAGTTCAAGCTCCATGTCAGGCTTGTGCTGACAGTGAGGAGCTTACTTAGGATTTTCTCTTTCTCACCCTCTCTATCCTTCCCCCACTCAGTGTCTCTGTCTCTCTCAAAATAAATAAAGTTAAAAAAATGTTAACTAAATGTGTAAAGATAATAGAACAAAAGAAAATTACTGACCAGTATCATATATCAATATCACTACAAAAATAAAAAATATAAACAAATTAAATCTAAAAATCTAAATCTACATTAAGATATGTATATATCATTACCAAAGGAGATCTATTCCAGGAACTATATCAATGAATTAGAGTCCATTAATATAATATAACATAATAGAACATCTAAGAAGAAAATGATATTATTATGGCTATCAATTTTAAAAAGTAAAAATAAGTAATAAAAACTTTTACTCTTTGGTAAAATTTAACATCTACTTCTGATTAAAAAGCATTTAAGGGGGTGCCTGGGTGGCTCAGTCGGTTGAGCGGCTGGCTTCAGCTCAGGTCATGATCTCACAGTTCATGAGTTCAAGCCCCGCGTCGGGCTCTGTGCTGACAGCTAGCTCAGAGCCTGGAGCCTGCTTCAGATTCTGTGTCTCCCTCTCTCTCTGACCCTCCCCTGCTCACACTATCTCTATCTCTCAAAAATAAATAAAAAATCATTAAAAAAATTTTTAAAAAACGCATTTAAGAGAATATGAATTGATATATACTTTTTATACATAATAAAAGACACAAGTTAGTTTTAAAACCAGTATCTTAATGGGGAATCACAAGAGATATATCCTTGAGATTAGAAATAAGATAAAGATGTCTGGTTTTTCCACTACTATATAACACTGTATTGGAGATAATAGTAAATAAATGCAATTAGAAAAGAAAAAATCTATTAGATTAGTGGTTCTTAAAATGTGGTCTGCAGACCCAGGTAATTCTAAGACTCTTTTAAGGGGATCATAATGTCAAAAGTTTTCCACAAATAATACTTAGATATTACTTGCTTTTTCCACTGTATTAATATTTGTACTGATGTTGCAACAGCATGGAGATTAAAACTGCTGGCATGTTAGCATGAATCAAGGTCATGATATCAAACTTTAGTAGTAACTTATATTCTTTACTACCAGGAACTAGAAAATAAATCAAATATTACTTAAGGATGTCCTTAATCTGGGACACCTGGGTGGCTCAGTTGGTTAAAAGTGCAACTTCGGCTAAGGTCATGATCGCTTAGTTCGTGGGTTCAAGGCACATGTCAGGCTCTGTGCTGGCAACTTAGAGCCTTGAACCTGCTAAGGATTCTGTGTTTCTCTGTCTCTGCCCCTCCTCCGCTCATGCTCTGTCTCTGTCTCCAAAAAATAAACATTAAAAAACTGATGCCCTTAATTTAACAGCAAACATTATTAATATTATTAAATCTCAAGCCTTGAGTACATTTCTTTTTAATATTCAGTAAGATAATAGGGGAAGGATGCATATAGGATTTATGTTGCATACAAAATTATAATTTTTGTTTCAAGGAAAATCGCTTATACAATTCTTTCAGTTGTGAGCTGAATTAGCACTTATTTCATGGAACACCATTTCCCATGACAGAAATTGACAGATAAATTATAGTTATTCAGATTGGATATCTGGCAGATATTTTCTAGAAATGCAAAAAGTGAACTTCAAGAAAAACAACTGGCAAGATTTGCTGCCAATGACAAAATTCAAGTTTTAGAAATCTTATATCTACCACCATGAGCCTGACAGTTTCCCAGTAATTTAAAGCCTTTTCTGATAAGATCAGTAGCAATTTTAACAAATGTGGGATTTTTTTTCTGTTTTCTAATGTAATGGGTTAACATTTGGAATAATTGCCTAACTCAGTGAAACAATGATCTCTAATACATATGTAACAAAGTCATGCATCAGTAAAAGACCCATTCAAACTACAAGATACACTAATGGGTTTTAATGTAACATTGTACAAATACATATGGATTGTAGATATGGAATGAGTGAGTCACCGGGATGACAGGTACAGCATAAGGAATACAATGTTACTATAACAGCACAGTATGGTAACAGTAGCTACATGTGTGGTGAGCATGCATAACGTACAGCCTTGTGGAACCACTGTGTTGCACTCCTGAAACTAATGTAATATTGTGTGTCAACTGTACTTCAATTCTAAAAAATCACTTCATATTCCATGTTACAAATAACATTTAAGAAACTGCCACAAGTCAAATTTTGGAGTTTAAACAGAATATCTACAATTCTCTGAAAATGTTACTAAAGTACCCTTTGTTGTCAGCTACTTATCTACACGAGGCCAGATAATCTTCATAGAGTTCAACATCAAAAATTATGCAACAGGTTGAATGTAAAAACAGAAATGTTCTTCTTCTAATCCAGATGTCAAAAAGATTTATAAAAATGCACAATATCAATATTGTCACTAAGTTAATGAAGTAACTCATTTTTAAAAATCTGCTAGCCTACACTGACTGTACCACTGTTATTTTTTAATTAACAAATACTTATAATTTCCTGAGTATTAATTCTAATAAGGTAAATATTACTAGGCAACTCACATAAGCAAAATGTCTTGGGGTAACTCAAAAATACCTAAGAGTGTAAAGGGGGCTTGAGACCAGAAAAGCTTGAGAAGTGCTAACTTGCAGTAGCATTAGAAGGCAGAAGCAAAACTACCTCTACTTACAAAGGGGTTTTAGAAACCACAGAGCATCAATGATAAAACTACTTTAAGTAGCATAAGAAATAAATTATCAGAACATAGAATTAACATATAAAAACCAATACCCTTTAAATACACAATCAATAACCCAACAGAATCGATATAATGGTAAAAATAAAAGCATTTACAATAGCAAAACAGAAAATAAAATACCTTGAATAAACCTGACAAAAAGGTGAAGCCTATGTAAGGAAAACTTTAAACACGTCTGAAAAACACAGAAATAGTCTTGAACAAAGGAGACAATGTGTCTTGGTTGGATAGGATGGTTCAACATCATAAGGATACCATGTCCCTTCAAGTTAATTTACATATTTAAAACTATCCCAGTAACAATACTAAAAAAGTTTTCTTATGAAGTTACTAAGATCCATGTGTAAAAATAAGTATGCAAGCTTAATCATGAAAAACTGAAAAAGAAATACTACTAGTGAGAAACTAGCCTCACTAAATATTAAAGTTTTTAATTCTCTATAATTCAAACAGTGATATATAAATAGACAGACTGTAAACTAGAACAGAAGTAAACCTGGAACAGAATTTTAGTAAATAAAGGTGTCATCTCAGATTACTGGAGTTAAAAAAGGATATATATTAAATGGTGCCACGATAACTGGATTGATGTTTGGGGGAAAGACAAAATCAAATCCATACTGCATAACACACACAACCCATGGATATCAGAGATCCCAAACAAACAAAACCATAGAAGCTCTAGAAAAATATGTTCACATTCCTGCATAAACTGGTAGTAGCAGAGGATTTATAACTATGACTTAAGACCTGGAGGCGTGAAAAGAAGATAAATTTCACTACAAAAAGCAAAACTTTTGCATGGCATAAAAATAAAATAAGCAAAGCCAAACACTACCTAACTGGGAGAAAACATTTTTAATATCTCTGACAGATAAAGTACTCCTACCTCTGATAAAGAAAGAACTCTTGAAAACTTAAGGAAGAAACAATAAAAACTATAAAATATTGCTTAAAAACTAAAGAAGACATAAATAAATGGAAAGATATTCCATGTCCATAAATTGGAAGGTTTAATTAATATCATTAAAATGTCAATACTACCTGAAGAGGTAGTGCTGTAGTCCCTATAAAATCCCAGCAGTGCTTTTTGCAAAAATAGAAAAACCCATTCTAAAAATCATATGGAACCTTAAGTGACCTTGAATAGCCAAAAACTCTTGCAAAGAACAAAACTACAGGACTCATACTTCCTGATTTCAAAACTCATCGCAAAGCTAGACAATCAAAACTACAACAACCAAAACCATATGGCACTGGCATAAAGTCCAACATACAGGTCAATGAAATAAAACTCAGAGCCTAGAAATAATCTTATTCAAAACCACTCAATGAGAAATAAAATAGTTATTTTATTCAACAAATAGTGCTAGGAAGACTAGATATCCACATGTTAAAGAATAATGTTAGACCTTTATCTAACATCATACACAAAACTTAACTCAAAATAGGTCAAAAATCTAAACATAAGAACTCAAACTATAAAAGTCTTAAAAAAAATATAAAGCAAAAACTTTACAACATTAGATTTGGCAATGATTTCCTAGATATGACACCAAAGGCACAAGTAACAAAAGAAAAAATAAATTAGACTTCATAAAAATTAAAAATTTTGGGCTCAAAGAAACAATCAACCATGTGAAAGGCAATATACAGAATGTGAAAAGATGTAAATCATTTATTTGATAGGGGTTCATATTCACAGAAAATCTATTCATAATAATATGAATGTACTTAATATCACTCTACTGTATACTTAAAAATGGTTAAGACAGTAAATTTTATGTTATGTGTACTTTATAATAAAGCAGTGAAAAAAATTAAAAGGATGAATAACCAAAAAAAAGCCCCACCAAAAGCCTGAAAAACATGAACAGGTAATTCAAATATAGCTTATAATCACATGAAAAGATATTCATCTACACTAAAAATAAAAGAAATATACATAAATACTAGGCTGAGATATTTCTCAGATATCATATTG
This sequence comes from Suricata suricatta, assembly GCF_006229205.1. Taxonomy (NCBI): domain Eukaryota; kingdom Metazoa; phylum Chordata; class Mammalia; order Carnivora; family Herpestidae; genus Suricata; species Suricata suricatta. The sequence continues at coordinate 122,883,528 of NC_043709.1, forward strand.
GCCAAAATTAAGACTGACAACACATGATGTTGGTGAGGTTGTGAAAAAACAGGCAATCAAACCTTGCTAGTATAAACACAAAATGGCATAACCATTTGGAGGAGAATTTAATATATAACAAAACAATATATATGTTTATGTTCTGGTGCGGTAATTCCATTTTGAGGAATGTTTCCTAAAGATACATCTCCAGAAATATGGATATATATATATATATATAGAGAGAGAGAGATGTATATATACATATATATGCTATGTCTTGACAAAAACATATTACTTAAATCTAATCATGAGGAAACATCAGATAAACCCAAACTGAGGAACATTCTATAAGTCAACTTGTCTATATGCTTTAAAAATGTCAAAGTCATGAAAGACAAAACAGACTGAGAAAACATTTCCAAAGAGGAAACTAAAGAGATATGATACTTAAACACAAGGCGTAATCTTGGTTTGGTTCATGGCCCAGAAACTTTTTTAAGCTATGAAAGATATTACTGGGATAATTAGTGAAATATAAAGCACTGAGATTAGATAACAATTTACAATTTACTATTCAGAATATATATATGTATATATATTTATTTCTCATCATTCATGGATTCCATATTTGTGAATTTATCTATTCCCTGGAATTTACTTGTAAGCCCCAAATCAACTGCAGCAATTTCATAGTCATTTGTGGGCATTCATAAACTAGCAAAATATTTAAGTCAACTCAACACACATATTCCAAGCTGAGGTCAAACAAGGTGACACTTTATCTTGTTTCAGCTGTCATATTATAAACAAGTGTCATTTGTATGGTCTGTTTATTGCCACATTTTTCACAGTTGAGATTTTTATTGGTAATTTTGCTGTTTAAAGTAGTCTCATAGTACAGTACTGAAGTGTTGTCTAGTGTTCCTAAGCACAAGAAGGCTGTGATGTTCCTAATAAAGGGCTTGCTGGTTTCCTTTAAGAGAAGAACAATGGTTAGCCTCCATCTTGAATGCTGATACCTAAAGGTCACCCTGAAGAAACTACTCTTCTAAGTCTCCATAGTGACCTCTCTGACATCAGCTACCCTGACTGTACATAAACTCTCTCTCTCTCTCTCTCTCTCTCTCTCTCTCTCTCTATATATATATATATATATATATATACATACATATATACATATGTATGTGTGTATATATATATACATATACACATATGTATGTGTGTGTATATATATATATTCTCCATATATATTTCAATTATTGTCATTATTTTCAAATTACAAAAAGTTTCAAAATGAAATTGTCATAAATAAAAGATGGTACAAAGTACTTCTAACTTTGCCATTATTATCAAGACTTAGTTGAGCATTGTTATTTGTGATTCAATTTACATTTAAATATCAGCCTTTTGGAAAGTACATCTAAATCCCTATTGAACAGTTTTTCAAGACCCTGTTTTACAAGATCAATTCAGGATCCACCTGAGTTTAACTAAAAATTCATAATTAAATATAATTCCAAAACACTTGCCACATATTTGTAGATTTATAACAAGAAAGAAAACAATTCTAATACAGATACAGCATATAGTAAAGATAGGAGCATATAAAAACAAAAGATTATATATATGCATGCACGCACACTGTGCACAAGTAGAAAAAGACTAATTTATGTCCCTGTACTTTTCTTAACGATTCTATTAATACTTATAGTCTTCACTCTATGCATTTTGACAACAGAGGCCATGTCTCTTCTGCTTCCAATATTCTCCACAATGCCTCAGAAGTATTTATGGAATAATAAATAATAATACAAAGACCAGTTTGACTACAGCTGACTCAATGAGAGATATGTAGCACTAAGTGAAAACCAAGGTTGGAGAAGCCCAGTAGAGCCAAATTATGGAGGGTCTTAAAAGACAACTAAGACACCCAAGTAAAGTGCTATATTTAGTGGGTAATAGGGATTCATTGTACATGAGGGAAATGACTTCGTGAAAATCTCATTTGGGGGAAATGATAGAGATATGAAACAAGAAAATCAGTTGGGAGGCGGTTACTGTAGTCAAAGTGTCAAGAGATGAGTCTAAGTTTGATAATAATAGGAACAGAGAGGAAGAAAAAATACCAAAAACTATTTCAGATAACAAATGAAAATAACATTCAACATTAATGTCATTAAAAATTTTTTTGTTTTTCACTTATTTTTTGAGAGACAGAGAGAGAGCAGGGGAGGGTCAGAGAGAGAAAGGGAGACACAGAATCTGAAGCAGGTTCCAGGCTCTGAGCTGTCAGCACACAGCCCAATCCGGGGCTTGAACCCACGAACCATGAGATCATGACTTGAGTCGAAGCCAGATGTTTAACTGACTGAGCCACCCAGGCGCCTCCATTAATGTCATTTTAAAAGTCATTTATGATAACTTAGATTAACTTTTTTTGGAGACTTCTCTTTCATTGATTAATTTACCTCCGCTTGTACCTCGGATACACTTATAAGAAAAGAGACGTGAGCCACTGAAAGCCATATTTCTGACTTAATTCCATGATGTTGCAAGGCACTTAAAAATTGTGGGTTTGTCAGTTCCTTACTACTGCTCTGTACAAAATTAACCAGCTAAAGTAAAAGACCATGGCCAAAAAAGGCTCCAGACATGCACACACTTCCCCACTATCCACAGTACCCTTCATATCTTCTTTACTTTATTACCTCCAACATATTCTTAGCACAACACAGGCATCTCCTTTACTAAACTCATTTTCTGATCCAACCGAACTGTCTCTGTCCCCATAGGATCATGGACGATTTACATCAATGCAACGCTAGGTATCCAGCAAGGCATTCTTTACAGAAAGAGATGACATGTCCCACCCAACAGGGACATATTTGCCATCATAATACTTCTGAAGTATAACAGACTGATTTCTATTAGCCAGTTCTCCCCATCTTTTTGTTTTGTTTTGTCTTGTTTTATTTATTTTTGAGAGAGAGAGAGAGACAGACAGACAGACAGACAGACATTGTGAGCAGGGGAAGGGCAGAAAAAAAGGGAGACACAGAATCTGAAACAGGCTCCAGGCTCTGAGCTAGCTGTCAGCACAGAGCCTGATGTGGGGCTGGAACCCATGAACCACGAGATCATGACCTGAGCCAAAGCTGGTTGCTCAACAGACTGAGCCACCCAGGCACCCCCCGTTCTCATCATAGTTGACCTAACCAAATTCTATAGGGAAATGGGATCAAGGAGACAATGAAGAACAAGACAGTTATTTCCAAATTGTGCTTCATGAAATGTTTTTTAAAGCCACCACTAAGAGTGTGAATTTATCTGAACAGTGAGAATCCTAGAAGTTCTTAGAATAACTTTCTAAGAGTCAGGGACTACATAAAGGTAGAATGTGCCATTCCACAAGGGTAAATTCTTCAGACACAGACTAGCTAACCACTTGTTAAATTGCTACAGAGCATATACAGAAATCAGAAGGTACCTAGATTATACTGTCAGTGTTGTGCTTTATATGTTTCAGGTTTATCAGATTATTTACAGTCCTCTGATGTTCTCATATTATGAGAGGCACTCTCAAAGAAGAGTGACTCTAAAATTCTACTTTATAACCTATTGCCTATTAGTGAGTATGACGTTGGGCAAACTCCGTAAGTTCTTTGATCCTCATTTGCAGAGCTCTTTAGAAGATTCGTAAAAATATACAGGGAAAAAAAAAACACATAGCCGCAGATACACACACATGTATTCAATAAACTGTAGCAAATATTTGCAAGCCAATATTTATTCCTTCTCTCATTTGTATGTGCACTTAGCTTCTCCATAAAGGCAAACATATTAAGTCTCAAGGCAAAAGTAAACTGACAGGGAGAAATGATAAATGACATAGCTTCCTTACATACAATACATGATTACTCTGCAACAGAAAACAACATGATACAGTGACTATCACAGTGAAAATTTCTAATTTCATGCTCAATCTAGTCATTTGGAAAATTTCAAATGGCTTTGTGGTTTCAACAAGTTTTTCTTATTTCCAGCGTTAAGTAAATAAAATTCTTTGGACACCTGGAATGTGGTTTTATCCTTGTATCACTTATTTATTATTTATTTATTCTAGATATTACTACAAACTTCCCAATTAAAGACCACATAACATTTTTTTCTCTAAGTAACTAGGATAATAGTATTAGCATCATGGTTAATATAGAGAGGAATTATCTTAAGTCAATAATTTTTGTTTAAAAAATTTATTTCTGGCTTTAGAGGAAAGGTATGTATATTTGGTTGAAAGAAATTGGAATAGAAGGCGTTTCCATAATTGGAGGACACAAGGGTGAACAGATAGCAGGAGGAGGCCTCAGCTGAACTGAAACATCAAGAGCTATAATGGCCATTGAATTCTAGCCCCATATGACCTATGCAAATGACACATGTCAGTTAACTCTTATGTTAGCCCTCAAAACAACTCTATGAGACAAGTTTTATCATCATCCCTCTCTCAGAAACACAAAAACTAAGACACAGGAGGGATGAGTAATGTGCTCAAGGTCATACAGATGTAAGAGTGGTAGATGAACTTGGCCCTCTTCTTCTGGAGCCAGCAATCTGAAACACTGTGTTAGACGAAGAGTGAAACATTTCACCCCTCTTCAACCTTCCGACCTGGCCCCCTCAGTTTTGTATAGGAAGAGACATTTATGTGTCAGAGAATCCCTTCAGCAATTCTGAATGTAGGTATTGATGAGGATAACACTGTAAGACAGTATCTAATATTAATATCTAACATTATCATAGTTGAGAAAACTGAGATTCTTAAAGAGTAAGGGCACTTGTCAAGGTAGAGAAGTTTAGTAAACTGTGAATTTGAGATGTTAAGTCAGATATTTCCAAACCTGAGCTCTGTCTGGCACACCCTTTTTTAAATGAAAAAGGGTAACTAAGTCCATCATAAGGAATAAACATGAAGCTGCTTAGGAAACACAGCGATCACAACTGAATTAAATAACAATCACTTCTTTATGTATAGCAGTATACATATGTGGGTGTAGACTATGTCACAGTAACTTCTTACCAGAGGAGAGAATTCTATGACTAACTCTACTGAGTCTATAATTGGTTAACCCCCCCCACCCAAGCTCTTTATACACACACTGCTTCTAGGCTAGATCTCATTGGTTCCTGCATTTACACAAATAATATGAAGAGCCAGAAGGCAGGGTTTCCCTTTTCATCTTTGTTGAAACTTATCCTGTTAGATCTAACCCAACCGTCTAAGTTAATAAAATTGGGGCTCTAAGCTGGGACTCATTTTGACTCTCAAAGAAAGGATCAGTTACCAAATTTTTTTCAACCAAGAAAGAGATTTTTCATATGACATGTATTACTAATTAACAGTTTGGGGTACTATTATATCAAAAATGTGGCCAAACCCTTTTAGGAAGCTGTTTTGGTCATTTTAATACCCTATTTTCCTTCCCAGACCTGTCTATAAATTTGGAAACTGAATTATCACATTGCCTTTGTGAAATTTTCATCTAAACTGTGGTAAAAATGTGGGTCAACACAATTAAAGACAGAGTTCTTTTTCATGTCCCTAGAAACCTCCCCAGGGCAGTGATATCTAATGAAACTCTCTGTGATAACAGAAATTTTCTACATCTTTGCTGTTCAATATGGCAGCCACAAACCACAAGCAGTTATTGAGCCTTTAAAATGGGGCTAATGAAGCTGCAGAGCATAATTTCTAAACTTAATTTTAATTAATCTACACATATTTTTATATAGCAACATGTGGCTAGGGCTCAGTAATTGGACAGCACCGCTATTAACAACACACCATGAACTGGCATTCACAATACAAAAGGTTTGATCTAATTCTACGACCAATTACCAATTAAGAAGCCTTAACTGGCCTCACGTCCTCACATCCAATTTCCCCCATTTGAAGTGTGGCTATTATGAAAGGCTTTGTCAACTGGCCTCTAATGTGATTACATTCTATTCACCTACCAAACTAGGAACTAAATCAAAGAATACATTTTAGTAGCCTGTATAATGTGTTCAGAACTTCTTTTGTATCATTGCTGCTTCCTCTTCTAGTTGTTCGCAAATGGTTTTTAAAATCTACTTTAAATTTCTGTGCTCAACACGTGGCTAGTGGCTACCATAATGCACTGCTCAACTACAGATATCATCACAGAAAGGTGGACTGATCCACACTCATCCGTAGCAGGACCCAGCAAACTGCAGGCTGCAGGCCACATTCTACCCATAGCCTGTTTCTGCAAGAGTAATGAATTAGAACTCATATTTACATATTTTTAGGACTGTTTTAAAAATTTTGGACACACAGATTGTATGTGGCTAACCAATTCCAAAATATTTATCACTTGAACATTTCAGGAAAAAGCTTACTGACCCTTGTCCTAGATAAAAGAGTATTCTAACTCCATGGAGCCTAAAAGGAAGCCCCAACATGATCCACGGGAAAGACAGTTTTGTGGGTGAGTCCCCCAAATTAGGGTAGCTAAGGAAATATTTTTGACTTTTCAGTAAAATACTTTCGGGAATAAAAAGTAACAAGCTACTGACAGATGTAATAAACAAATCAGTCTTGAAGATGTTATACTTAGCGAAAAGTCTGGACACACACAAAAAAACACCTACTGTGTGATTCCATTTATATGAAATCCTAGGAGAAGTAAATCTATAGTAATGAAATTATATGAGTAGTTGCCTGGCCCAAGAGATGGGGAGAGACTGAGGGCAAAGAAGCAGTAGGAAACTTTCTTGACAGAAGAAAATCCTATACATCTTGACTTGAGTAGTGGTTACAAAGGCAAATAGCTTTGTCAAAAGTAGATGACCTTTACTGAATGTCAACTACGTGTCAATAAAAAAAAAAAAACTAGATGGCCTTACAATGTATTTTAATAGATATGTTATACATCAATAAAGTTTATTTTTAAAATCTATTCTACCCCTCACTGAGTGTTGTATGGAAAACAATTTGACAATAAAATATTATGGAAAAAAAATAAAAAAATAAAAATCTGTAAAACAAAACAAAACAAAACAAAACAAAAAAATCTATTCTAGAATCTCATTTTTAAAGTCAATGCCAAAGGTATCAATATGAAATACACAATATTTGATTACCCTCCCTTTCTAAAAATCAAGAATCAGTCTTTCAACATCTACTAATGCTTTAAAAAAAATCTCTTCATGTAAAAATTAATCCAAAGCAAGTATGTGTTCATTTATAAACTCTTTACTCACTCTGAATAAATTTTCCTTACTAATATTCACTTTTACTTTTTTTTAAATGTTTTACTTATTTTAGAGAGAGAGAGAGAGAGCATGAGCAGGGGAGGGTTGGAGAGAGTGGGAGACACAAAATTTGAACACAAGCTCCAGGCACTGAGCTGTCAGCATAGAGCCCAAAGCAGGGCTTGAACCCACAAACTGCGAGATCATGACCTGAGCCGAAGCTGGATGCTCAACCAACTGAGCCACTCAGGCACCTCTCACTTTTACTTTTAAACTGAAGATCTTTACTTTGAGAAAGATTCCTGAAACAAGATCAAATTTGATATGGATGTATATGTTTTCAAATTGGGGTTTTGGTTCTCTACCAGATCGTATGGTAACACTATTTTTAATGTTTTTAAGGAACCTCCATACTGTTTTCCACAATGGCTTCACCAGCTTGCATCCTACCTATAATGCACAAGGTTCTTTTTCCTTCACATCCTCACCAACACTTGTCATTTTTTGTGTTTTTATTATAGCCATTCCGACAGGTATGAGGTGACATCTCACTGTGATTTTGGTTTGCATTTACCTGATGATTAGTGATGTTGAGCACCTTTTCTTATCCTTGTCAGCCACTTGCAAGTTTTCTTTGGTAAAATGTATATTCAGGTCCTCTGCCCACTTTTAATTGGAGTGTGTGTGTGTGTGTGTGTGTGTGTGTGTGTGTGTTGTATAGCATTTGTAAATATCTTCTCCCAATTAGTAAGTTGTCTTTTTGTTTCATTGATAGTCCTTTGCTTTTTTATTTTGGTGTACTCTCAATAGTTTAATTTTGCTTTTCTTTCCCTTACCAAAGGAGACATATCCAGAAAACTGTTGCTACAACTGATGCCAAAGAGATTACTGCCTATGCTTTCTTCTAGGAATTTTAGGATTTCATGTCTCACATTTAAAGTCTTTAATACATTTTGAGTTCATTTTTGTGTATGCTGTAAGAAAGTGGTCCAGTTTCATTCTTTTGCATTTGGCTCTGCAATTTTCTCAGTACAATTTGTTGAAGAAATTGCCTTTTTCCCATTGCATATTCTTGCCTACTTTGTCATGCATTAATTGAGCATATAAACTCAGAGCCACTTTCATGAGATTATTTTCTGTAGCTATAGGTATATTCTCTTTTCCAATGAGCTTTTAATGAATTCGAAACTATAAAGGGAGCAGCAAGAGCACCCAAAAACCAGCAAAAGAAGAGAAATAATAAAGATCATGGCAGAATTAAACAAGATAGAATCCATAAAAGCAATTGAACAGATCAATGAATCCAAGAGTTGTTTTTTTGAAAAAATAAACAAAATTGATAAACCTCTAGCTAGGCTCCTCAGAAAGAAAAGAGAGAACACTCAAACAAAATCATGAAGGAAAATGGATCTATTACAATAGATCCCTCAGAAATACAAGCAACCATCAGAGATTACTATGAAAAACTATATGCCAACAAACTGGACAATCTAGAAGAAATGGACAAATTCCTAAACGCACATGCTAGTGTGCATGTATGTGCTAGTAATTCAAATGGGAAGAGATAGAAAATCTGAACAGACTCATCACCAATGAAGAAATCGAATCAGTTATCAAAAATCTCCCAACGAATAAAAGCCCAGGGCCAGATGGATTTCCAGGGGAATTCTACCAAACATTTAAAGCAGAGTTAACACTGATCCTTCTAAAGTTATTCCAAAAAATAGAAATGGAAAGAAGACTTCTGGACTCATTCTACGAAGCACATATCACTTTGATTTCTAAGCCAGACAGAGACCCAGCCAAAAAAGAGAACTACAGGCCAATATCTTTAATGAATACAGATGCAAAAATACTCAACAAGATACTAGCAAATTGAATTCAACAGGATACAAAATTAATTATCCATTATGATCAAGTGGGATTCATTCCTGGGTTACAGGGCTGGTTCAATATTCGCAAATCCATCAATGTGATACATCACGTTAACAAAAGAAAAGAAAAAACCCATATGATTCGATAGATGCAGAAAAAGTATTTGACAAAATATAACATCCTTCTTAATAAAAACCCTCAAGAAAGTCGGAATAGAAGGAACCTACTTAAACATCATAAAAGCAATTTATGAAAAGCCCACAGCTAATGTTATCCTCAATGGGGAAAAACTGAGAGCTTTCCCCCAGAAATCAGGGACACGACAGGGATGTCCCTTCTCACCACTATTGTTTAACATAGTGTTGGAAGTCCTAGCATCAGCAATTAGACAACAAAAGGAAATAAAAGGCAATAGAATCGGCAAAGAAGAAGTCAAACTTTCACTTTTCACAGATGACATGATACTCTACATGGAAAACCCAATTGACTCAACCAGAAGCCTTCTAGAACTGATCAATGAATTCAGTAAAGTTGCAGGATACAAAATCAATGTACAGAAATCGGTTGCATTCCTATACACCAGTAATGAAGCAGCAGAAAGAGAAATCAAGAAACTGATCCCATTCACAATTGCACAAAAAACCATAAAATACCTAGGAGTAAACCTAACCAAGGATGTAAAAGACCTTTATGCTGAAAATTATAGAAGACTTATGAAGGAAATTGAAAATGACACAAAGAAATGGAAAAACATCCCATTCTCATGGATTCAGAAGAATAAACATTGTTAAAATGTCATTATTACCCAAAGCAATTTACACATTCAATGCAATCCCCATCAAAGTTGCACCAGCATTCTTTTCAAAGCTAGAACAAACTATCCTGAAATTCGTATAGAACCACAAAAAATCCCAAATAGCCAAAGTAATATTGAAGAAGAAAACCAAAATGGGAGGCATCACAATCCCAGACTTTAGCCTCTACTACAAAGCTGTCATCATCAAGATAGTAAGGTATTGGCACAAAAACAGACACATAGACCAATGGAACAGAATAGAGAGCCCAGAACTGGACCCACAAGTGTATGGCCAATTAATCTTTGACAAAACAGGAAAAACTATCCAATGGAAAAAAAAGACAGCCTCTTCAACAGGTGGTGTTGGGAGAGCTGGACAGCAACATGTAGAAGAATGAAATTAGACCACTTTCTTACATCATCCACAAAAATAAACTCAAAATGGATAAAGGACCTGAATGTGAGACAGGAAACCATAAACACCCTAAAGGATAAAGCAGGTAGCAGCCTCCTTGACGTCAATTGCAGTAATTTTCTCCTTGACACATCCCCAAAGGCAAGGGAATCAAGAACAAAAATGAACTATTGGGACCTCATCAAGATAAAAAGCTTCTGCACTGCAAAGGAAACAATCAAAAACACTAATAGGCAACCGACAGAATGGGAAAAGATAATGGCAAGTGGCATATCAGATAAAGAGCTAGTATCCCAAATCTACAAGAAACTCACCAAACTCCGTACCCAAAAAACGAATAATCCAGTGAAGAAATGGGCAGAAGACCTGAAAAGACACTTCTCCAAAGAGGACATCCAGATGGCCTACAGGCACATGAAACGATGCTCAACATCACTCATCATCAGGGAAACATAAATCAAAACCACACTGAGATACCACCTCACACTGGTCAGAGTGGCTAAAATGAACAAATCAAGAGACTACAGATGCTGGCAAGGATGCGGAGTAACGAGCACCCTCCTACACTGTTGGTGGGAATGTAAACTGGTGCAGCCACTCTGGAAAA
>NC_043709.1:122894577-122906994 GCF_006229205.1 Suricata suricatta
GAGAGAGAGAGAGAGAGAGAGAGAGAGAGAGAGAGAGAGATTCTGTGCTGTGCTGTGCATGGCCTGATGCAGGGCTTGACCCCACGACTCTGCAATCAAGACCTGAGCCAAAATCAAGAGTCAGATGCTCACCTTACTGATTTACTCAGGCACCTCTATGAATCTTTTCAAATAATCCTCTTTTGATTTCATTGATTTACTGTATTCTTTTTGTCTTTTTAATATCACTGATTTTCGCTTATGTTCTTATTCTTCTTCCTTTGATTTTAATTTGATCTTATTTTTCTCATTTCCTATATGAAAGTTTAGATTACAAAGTTGAGACTGAATCATGTAATGTTATTAATTTCCCCCTAAGCATTGCTTTTGCAATAAATTTTGCAATAAATTTTGCAACATAAATTTCTATATGTTGTATTTTTATTTTTGTTCAAAATATTTTCTAATTTTCCATGAAACTTATTTGGCTGTTTAATTTGGAATATTTGAGGATTTTCTTGATATTTTCCTGTTACTGATTTTGAGTTTAATTCTTTAGTCACAGAATATACCTTTTACGACATATATTGTTTTAAATTTGTTAAGGAAATTTGTGGCCCCGAATATTGTCTATCCTGATGAATAGTCCATAACCACTTGAAAATAAGGTATATTCTTATGTTGTTGGGTAGTGTGTTCTATAAATGCCAAGTCAGTCAAGCTGGTTGATGGTGTTGTTCAGGTCTTTCATAGCACTTGCTGCTTCTCTGTGCACTGATTCCATCAATACTGAGTGAGGAGTCTTAAAGTCTTCAAATAAAATTGTGGATTTGTCTATTTCACCTTTTAGTTTGATTAGGTTTTGTTTAATGTATACCGAAGCTCTGTTGTTAGTTGCATTCATATTTAGAATTTTTATGCGTCCCTGGGGAATGAGTTCTTCTTTACCATTAATTATGTAATGTCTCTATTTATCTGTTATTATTCTTGGTTCTGAAGTGTACTTGTTGTGATATTTATGTAGCTCTCCCAGCTTTCTTTTAATATATGTTTTAATACTATTTCATTTTCTATGTGCATATTTTAACCTATTTTTACTTTTAATTTGTTTTTGTTTATTGTTTTCTCAATTAAAAAATATTTTAGAGAGAGATTGTGTGTTCAGGTGGGGGGGGAGGCAGAGGGAGGGAGGGAGAATTCTAAGCAGACTCCACACTCAGTGCAAAGCCTGATATGGGGCTCAGTCTCACAATCCTGGAATCATGATCTGAGCCAGAATCAACTGTTGGACATTCAACTGACTGAAACACCCAGGTGCCCCATTAACCTATCTTTGTTTTTATTTAGTATAGGTTTTCTTATACATAACATATATTTGGGTCTTTCTGTTTCATTCAGTCAGCCTTTTAAAATTTGTTTTTAGATCATTTATAGTTAATCTAATTATTTATATGCTTGGATTAAAAGCATATCATTTTCTAGTTTTATTCTGTTGTTTTATCTTTCTTTTTCTGACTTCTTTTAAAAAAAACAGATATTATTTACATGTGATTTTATCTCCAATACTGGTTTATTATTTCTATTCTTTTATTTAACACATTTTGGTGGTTGACAGTGGTTAACAACATACATCTTAATTACCCTCAAAATTATACTGTTTCATATATAGTGCAAGAACTATACAATATTTTTCCAATTCCTTTCTCTCATCTTTTGTACCATTGTGGTGATATTTTACTTTTCTACACACTATAAATGCATAGTTTGAGATACTATTATTTTTGCTTTAGATTGTCAATGATATTATAGAGTATTTAAAAATAAGAAAAACAAATTTCATGTTTTCTTTAATTTATTCCATTTTTAGTTCTTTTCATTTTTTTGTGTGTGTAGATACAAGTTTATGATTGTGTTTTACTTTTTATGCTTATCTTTTACTTTGGGCTATCTGAGTCCTTTGAATCTGTGGTTCAGGATGTTTCATTAAATTTGATGTTCTCTCATAAATCTTGGATATTCTGTTCTGATTATTTTTCTTCACTCTATTTTTTTTTCTCTTGTATTGGTTTGGTACTTCTCTATTGACGAATCTTCAAGTTTACTGATCCTTTCTTTGGTTCCCTTTCAAGTCCAGTGATTTCCCTGTCAAAGGTGTTATTTATTTCTATAACTGTGTTTCTCATTATAACATTTCCATTAGAGTCTTTCTTATAATTTTCATCTTTTTTGAAATTACCTACTTATTTTTGTATTTTGTCTGCTCTTTCCTTTAGGGCCTTTAACCTGTTTATAATACTAGTTTAGATTCCCTAATAGTTTCACTGTGTGTGTCATATCGAATCTGGCTCTTTAGATAATTTTGTCCGTTGACATCATGTTTTTGTTTGTTTTTGTGATGACTCATAATTTTTTGTTGAAATGTAGACACTAAGTATAAGATAGTAACAACTAAAGTATATAGATTTTTTTTTGCCTAGAAATGCATATGTTTTTCCTTCTGCTAAGCTTACTTCAGTGTACTCTTGAGTCAATGTGGACAGAAGCTGATCTGGGGTTGGGATTGCTGCTCATGCAGTTACCCTCATTGCCCCATAGGCCTTAGATTCTAGTAGTTTTTACCTTGTTTTTAGAGTGATGCAATTTGCCAGGGATTTCTTTTCTCAGTCTTCAGTCCTCGGCTTTAGATCTTCCCTTTGTGCTATACTTTAGATAGAGTTTCTTTCTCCTTTCTTGCCCAATATCCATGCAGTGTATTATTGTTGCTTGATGCCTATTATCTTTGTGGTGAGGACTGGGCAGCACTTACTACAGATTTAAATAAGCTTCTGTTTTAGGCAGGCACTATTTCCATGAGTCTCAGGAGTATGACTTTATCAGTGTTCCTATTCCATCCCCAATTGTAGGTCTTGGACGGGGTATCTCTCTTCCAGACCTATACGTTTTTCTCTTAGCTTCAGTGGGTTTTCACCAGTGCCCTAAAAGTAAATATCTTTGTTGGGCTTCTACTAGTAGTGGAAAGTATTTGTTCTATAGGGAAAAAAGGAAAATGGAGCTGGGTGAGTTTTCATGTCTTTTTTGAGGTGTCTGTTGTTACGTACCTCTACGACTACACCATGAAGGGTGCATTTTCAAGACTTTTTTTTTTTTTTTTAAGAACAGCAGGTCAGGACTTTGGAGAAGAACAAATACTATGAATTCCTCTTATATATGTGGCTCCCGAATAGTTTTACTCTCTTGCTGCCCACATTTAACTTTTGGCAATTTATTAAAATTTTAGCAGAATTGTTACTGGTGTCTGTGCCAGATAAGTGAGTGCTTACATTTTCTTTTTTGTTTTGCTAATCTTTCTTTAGATTTTAGGTTAGAGTTTGTTGCCATACCACCTCAGCTTTTTAATGAGGCCAAGAAAAGTTAGGAGTTTTCAGATTGTCCAGAATTTTCTTGGTTGTTTTATATGTGTTAAGGGTGTGACTAGTGTTCTTTCCAACTTTCTACATCTCCCATAGAAGCTGATCATACCCATTCATTGTTTTAAGGGGGAAATTTGAAAATGTGGAATTTATATTTATGGAATGTATTTTACAAATTACCAAAGCCTTTGGTTTGGACTAGCTCAAGCAGAATTCCATTATAACATAAGTTTTATACTCCTAGATCCACCTTGTCACCATTGGTGAAAGTTGGAGCGGTAAGGTAATACTAGCTAACATATATGTAGGGCAGACTATGTGCCAAACACTGTTTTAAGCATGTTCCACATGGTAACTCATTTAATCCTTACCACAGCTTATGTTTTACTGATAAAAAAAAAATGAGGCACAATGAGGGTAAGTCACTTTCTCAAGATAACATGTTTTCTAAGTAATCAATTTGGAGTTTGAACCTGTGTTTCCAATCACTAAGATTTATTGCTTTTCAAGAAAAAAAAGTATAAAAGGTGACAGATGCAGGTAATTTAGAATTTTGAAGAGCATTTAATCCTGCTTTTTCAATGTACAAACAAGAAATCTTAACAGATGAGTTAAAGGACTTTTTCAGGGCTTATACACATAGTTTGTGGCTGATTCAGTATAGAAGCAAGATATTCCATTTTCCATCCTATTTTTACTTTATAGCAACATTTGATTACAAATAAGAGTACAGTTCCAGTGATCCTGGAACTCATTTAAATGTATCTATTTGTTTTTTTTTCTTTCCATTTATTTTATTGGGAAGAAAAGTGATCACTTGATTTTCCTTTAACTTGTATTACTGGGAAGAAATGTACTCAAATATGGAAACTTTTTCTAGATTTATAAGACCTAGAAATTATTTTATTTTTTTAATTTTTAAAAAATATTTTTTATTTAATTTTGAGAGACAGAGAGAGAGCGTGAGCAGGGGAGGGTTAGGGAGAGATGGAGATACAGAATCCGAAGCAGGCTCCAGGCTCTGAGGCAGCTGTCAGCACAGAATCCGGCGCGGACTCAGACCCACAAACTGAGAGATCATGACCTGAGCCGAAGCTGGACGCCTAACCAACTGAGCCACCCAGGCGCCCTAGAAATTATTTTCTTAACTATTCTTCATTTGAACTAGGATTTATTTATAAGTTAAACTCAAATGGTGGAGGTGAAGGTAATTTTCAACTGCCATTTTATTATATCACATATAAATATTATATCACATATACAAATATTATATCATACATATCCAAGAACAGAACACATCCAAAGTTAAAATATCCATCTTTGTTTAGACAGAGAATAACATAAATACCCACAGATTAGAATTTTTTATCAAAAGGCTCTTTCCCTATAGGCGTTTGTTAATTAGTATGTTTGTATATGATTATAGAAGTCATTTGTTCCACTTAGAGTTCTTCCATAATAAGTGATTAACTTGTTAGTTCTCTGAGTAAATGTACCTTAAATGTACAGATCATTCATTACTGTAACCCTACTTATAAGTCTTCGCTTCTACTTAACACATTATTTCCACATACCATTTCATATACCTTTTAAGGGCAGAGTTTCTAGCTTCTATTCTCCTTTTCTCTCTAAGTTTCTGTGATGTTTATATATACACAGGAGAGTGTGAATGGGACAGGAGTCAGAAACTTACTCATTGTGTTCTGTGACTTATTAGCAATTTGGCCTCTGGCAAATGTTTCAATGTTTTTGAGCCTCTGTTTTCTCAATATCACCTCATGTTACATGAAGATCAAATTAGATCATATATTATTCATTTGAATAATTATTCATTATTCAAATATCATTATTTGTTGAACTTCTTTTATATGCAAGGTACAATAATGGGCACTGGGGGCATAAAGTTGATAGGACATAGTTGTTGTTTCCCAGTGAGTTCATGTCAAGTATGGGGATTGATATGTAAACAATTATGACAGGCAAGTAAATGCATCAATTTAATGTAGGAGAGGCAGCTCTGAGAGTGTCAGACAAATAACAGAGGTGGGTTTAAACTATGAATGAAGGTCCACCAAGCAGGTAAGGAGAAAGCATTTCAGGCAAAGGAAAGAGGATTTAAATATCTTCCAAGTGTGCATCAAGAACTGGTACAGACCCGCAAATGTGAAGGATTGTGGTTATTTTTAAGAAACTTTATTTTGAGGGGCACCTGGGTAGCTCAGTTGGCTAGGTGTCCGACTTTGGCTCAGGTCATGATCTCATAGTTTGCAACTTATAGCCCCATGTAGGGTTCTATGCTGACAGCTCAGACCTTGGAACCTGCTTCGGATTCTGTGTCTCCCTTTCTCTCTGCCCTTTCTCACTCGTACTCTGTCTCTCTCTCTCAAAAATAAATAAACATTAAAACTTTTTAAAAAAGAAACTGTATTTTGAAGGACTATGAAAAATATAATTTAAATTTTGAAAAGCATCCCATTATGGTTGTTGATAATAACCTTAGAGGAATGCTAGTTTTAAATTCATGAATAAGATATGGAGATAGAATGACAAACCAAGACTAATTAATTATAAGAAATTGTATTCTCTAAGTCTTCATTATCATGAGCCATGTTAATTAACATTTCCATTAATTACCTTAACAATAAAATAATCACACAATGAGTGACCCTGTGAGGTCACAAAAATGTAATAAGCACAACCTGACATTGCTTAAAATGTCAAGGTTGCGGTGCCTGAGTGGCTCAGTTGGTTAAGTGACTGACTTTGGCTCAGGTCATGATCCATGGTTCATGGGTTCAAGCCCCATATCGGGCTCTGTGCTGACAACTCAGAGACTGGAGCCTGCTAAGCATTCTGTGTCTACCTCTCTCTCCCTCTGCCCCTCCCCCACTTGCACTCTGTCTCTCTCTGTCAAAAATGAATTTTAAAAATGTTACAAAAAAGAATGTCAAGGTTAAATAATTGAATGTAGGATCGACTGTCATTATAGTAACAACCCATACAACCTAGAAAGACCAAGAGGTAGGAAAACTTACTTAAATTCAATATAGCTCTTTTTATCCAGTATATCAAAGATATTTCATAACACTGACTTTTAAAAACAAATTCCACATACTTTCTTCCCAATTTCTAACACGACTGCATTCCTATTACTACTATCTTCTTGGATGTCATTTGGAATACTCTGAGCAAATTTTGTCTTCAGACATTAGAATTTAAGAAGAGAAGTAGAAGGCAAGACAGTTAATGACGTATATTATCCAATGTTTAAAGATGTACTAACAGCTGCAGAATCCATTGACAAAGCTTAAAAGCAAAAGAGTATAATTCATATGATAAAATTTTATAAAAACTTACTAATGCAAGAAAAAGAAATTGTGATTTCAAAAGGAAAGGGAATGGCAATAGAAATCATTTAAGGAAGATATAGATCAATACTCAGAAAAAAATAATAGTAAAAGTAGCTTTTTGTCATTAGCAGTAGAAATATACTAGATAATCAGGTGATAAATGACTTTGTCGCAGGGAAGTGTTCGTATGTATAAAGCAAGGCATTTCATGGAGTGTTTTCTTCTTTTTATTTTCTTACTGTATATTCTGTCACTTGGAACCTAAGTAGGATCGTTTTTGTTTATTTTAGTTCTTCTAGGTAACTATACGTTATGCAAATAAAATTGTCCTCTGAAATGTTTAACTAAAACACAATCTCAATTGAACCAAAAGTAGTATATTTCTTTGGTTGTAAAGGGGCACCAAAGTGCTACACATTAAAAATAAAATTCTCCTTCAATAAAAATGTAACCAAATATTAAAAGTATAATAAAAATATGGCATAATTAGAAAAAAGTAAAAGTTTTATACTATTGACACTCTTGTGCAATTATCTTTGCTCATCATCTTCTGTGGGCAGCCATACTTTTAACATAATTACAGCCATAATCTGCATTTTTATATTATAATTTTTGTATTATGTATTGTATTTTGTGTTGTGAATCTCTCCATCTTGTTTTAAGAAAAGGATTTAATTTAGCTTCCAAAGGTATACACATTAGAGCAAGTAACATAAAATAAAAACCCGTAGGAGAAGAAGGAATTCAGGAGAAAGAGAGGGAAAGGTAGGAAAAGAAGAAATGTGTGAGGTAATATACAAAACATATCCATTAGATTCTAAATGTATGCCACAGATTTATCTTTGAGTAGCATCATAAAGAAGGAAATGGGATCATTTCCTGATTTATATTGTATAATAAATTAAAAAGCCAGTTATGTAGGAGAAGCAACAAATTATTCTTAATCCTGAGACCATAGAGAAATTTCTTTTGTTTCTCATTACAAAGAGGATACAGTGGCTTTGCTTCAACGTCACTTTCATATTGAATATACTCATGAGTTTCATGGAGCTGTATGAAACATTTTTACATATGGTTTTATGTATTTGGTATTGATAAATGGTATAGAACAAAAATTAAAATACCATAATGCATTTTAAGAAAGCATTTAATAACTCTGTTTACTTTAACATTTAAAAAGTCTATTTTGGATGAGATGATTGCTCCTTTGACTTAGAAACTTTTTTTTCAAGATTATTTTGAATGGATACTTTTCTCCCCTTTGCTTTTGGATAAATTTTTCCCATGATGAGCAGAGGACTTAAAGCATTTCATTGACTTTAGATATAATTATGCTTTTCAGTGCAACCTTCCTGAACATCCTTTTCATTAATCTATTAGCTCTGTGTAACAGAATTTTTGAATGAGGGAGTAAAGGATTTGGCAACCAGAAATAGAGCTAAGTTTAGTAGCATGTGGAAAGAACACAAAATTGGAGGCCTATTAATAAATGAATGAATGAATTTTAAAGTTATTAATCTAATTCTAAAAACATGAGCCAGATTATACAAAGTTGTTTTTATCTCTCTCTACACAAGCATGCACATACATATACACATATACATGTACACATATGTATGGAAAGAGAAAGAAATTTGTTTGCCAGACAAAACACAAACTTAATTTTCTGAAACTGATTTATTTTCTCTAAGGACTGTGTTATTTGCTATAAAAGACATGTATTTGTCCAGAATTTTGTGGTTCATTAAGAAAGTAAACAATGATAAATGACAAAGATACAGAGATTACAAGATGAGAGAAGGACAAATCAGTCATAGTGAGTTGGATGTGATTTTTCCCATCAGGAAATGGATGAAAGATATTATCAATTACAAAGACAGCAGGGAAAAGGTATCTTTTGCTACCTGTAAAAAATTTCTGTATTCTACTGTTCCTGACAAGGGATATAAGTTCATTGATTTCTAAATGACTCCTTGAAATTTTATAGTTTTCCCTTTGTGGATTAACTGTAAATGATACATCTTTCATACACTGCTGCCTAGGAGTATGTCTTTTCTAATGGGGGATAGGGGAATTCACACAAAGTAATTTACTCTCTACTTTTATCTTTTTTGTTTTATGAAGACAAACCTACATTTTAGTAGGCTGTGTGGAATCAGGAGAGATATTTGACCATGAAACTGAACCTCGCTCCAGACCCTCCTGCTTAGGTAGTAGGTTCATTCTGCCTAGACTCCGTAGGTTTTCAATAAATGGGAGTAATCTTCATAATGAGGTTGACCATTGTTTAGAAGATATAGTGATATATTATGTACCTAACACAGTGACTAGTAAATATTGGTCTCTCAAAAAATGGTAGCCATATTATTATTGATGGTGTTATGTTCTGAAGCAAGTTGGCAAGAAGAGTGACCAGATTTCTTCATAGCAAGTGATACTCTTGTTTCTATGGTTCATCTTGTCTCCTTAACTCTGATTTGGGGATTTTAAATCAAGTTCTTTAAATTGAGAACCTCTCATATTTTGAATGATATAGGTTTACTTACAAATAAATTAGTTTTCTTTTGCCCTGTCATTGTTGCACAACTATATTATATTGCCATTGTATAATCAATCAGCTAATAAAAGATTAATTAGACTTCAGTTATTTGAAACAAGGGAAGGACTGCTGACTAAAAGTAAGAAACATAAGCATCTTTAGTGGGAGGACAGTGGGAGAAATTTTGTGAGTCATCATCATTGAACAAAATTTTTAATCAATATTAAATCATGTTTTAATACTCTCTCATAATTAAAAAAAGGAGTGGAAATCCTTCTTTAAATTAACCTAGTTTGCTCAGCAAGATAATTTCAATTCATAGAAGTATCTTCTCGCTGAATTTTCTGAGTCATGCTTGTGACTCACTGGGCTGGCTTTGATGATGGTGAGTCATTTCATATTTTCTGGGAATAAGGTTACCTGGCTATTATCACTTGATCTTTGGTGATGAGTTGAGAACGTATACCATCACAGTGACAAGCCAGATGACTGGACGAATAGGGAAAGAAAACCCATTGTCTATGATTTGGGTGCAATCTCATGTATCCGGTAAAAGGCCAGTGATCTGAATAGTTAAAGAGATAGTACCCAGCAGATGTTCTAATATTGCCGAGAATGTTCTTCTTTGCCTTGTTAAGAACATGGAAGCAAAATTTCCTATAGGCAATGACATTCTCTCTTTGCCTTCTTAAAACATAAATTTACAGGGAAAGTTACTGGACCTCTCTGTTACTCATATAATGTCAGAATCTTAGGATGTTAGCTTGTCAAGTAACCATCTGGATAATCCAACTTAATCTCTCTTTTAAAGTAAACAACCTTAGCTGAATAGCAACCTTAATTCCATGTGCAGCCTATTTATCCTTTGCCCTGTAAAGTAGCATTCATAGGTTCTAGGAATTAAGATGTTGGCATTTGGAGGGCAGGGATTATTCTACCTACCACACATCTTAAAATAAATTTCTTTGTTTTATTTGAATTTAAATAACCTTAAGGAAAATTTGGTTTTTACATAACATGCTCTACTTCATAGATAGTAATGATTTTATTAGCCTAACAATGTTTATATGCCAACGTACCCTTTGGCATGATTGAGAATAAAAGAAACCAGTTTGTTTTCTTAAATTGTTTTAATTTCCAGGTAACCTCTTCTGCTCCAAAGAAGAGAAACACAGAAGTAAAAGAAACTCTAAGGGAGAAAGAGACAGGGAGAGGGAGACAGATAGTATTAGAAAAGGGTGGATCATACGGCAAAAATAAACCAATTTAATTCATTTGGTTTTGTCTAAATAAAGAGTAAAAATATCACTGCTTCATCGATTGGTATTTTTCAGTTGGAGGCTAAGACTAATGTGGTAGGTTAGCGGTCTCTAAGCTCAACTTTTTCAGCTATTCTTTGTTCAGTTCAACCATTTTTGTGCTACCAATATAAGCTTTCTATGATGCAAACTTGTAATTGCTAATCCCTTCAAAATATAATGGGAGAATTTAGAAAAAGGTATATGTATCTATGAATTGGAGAGTTGGCAAGGGGAGGCATGGTTCTGAAAACAGTATTCCTCAAGAAAGTTTTTCAATTAATAAAGACTGTGTCACATACCTTAGTTTCTCCATCTTTAAAATAAGATAATGTACAGCATACCAAATAGCCCCACTAAGATACAGTATAAAATCAGCAGTTTGAAAAGGCCCTGGGGATATACGGATGGAAATTTATTTATTAACCTCAGAATGTACACTGAAGCTAGAGGAGCAGATCTTTAGGAGACTTCTTAAAGGAGTAAAGAACTGTCAGGGGCAGTCTGAATACCAGTCTTCCTCCGCAGTCTGAATACCTAGACCGCTGTGGGAACCAGCATGAACACTCTCAGCATCGTTTCCTAACACTGCATGCTCCATCCCATGTTCTCCTGGGGATTTACCCCATTCAACCCACCCCACTTGGTAGGAGTCTTTTCAAAGTAGCAACTGACTTGTCTCATTCTACAGGCTACCCTGAAATAGACCAACACCACCTCAAAGAGACTCTTGCCTGGGGAGAGGGAAGGATAACTATACACACCAGTCCAGTTGCAACCCAAGCTATGGGCTTGGTGCAGACATTTAATCTGACTTCTGGCCCCACCGCTAGCAAGCCTCACATGGGGCAGCACAAGGAGAAAGCTCCAGAACTCAAGGTCTCTGAATTACAACAGACAATTTTGAAACAAACATCCAGTATGACCGCAGGCCCTTTCTGCCAACAAAAGCCTCTCAGGAGACAACCCGGGGAGACTGTGCTGGTGCAACCACAGTGCTAGAAAATGTGAGGAGGGCAAGTGTTTGGTCTGACCCAACCAGAAGCCCAAAGCAGCCTCAGAATGGCCACTTAACAGCAGAGGGACGAAACCTTGCTCACAACAGACAAAGAGAGCCAATGTAGCCAACTAGACTTAAGGCAAACATGACTCAACCACAGGAGCAGGGCACATGCAGCATACATAGGAGACCCTCCTAAGTACCTGGTTCTGGCAAACAGGGGACATTGCACTGCAGGGTACTGTAGGACCTCTTCATAGGAAGACCGCTTTCAAGATCATGAGATGTAGCTGACTTTCCTAATACATAGAAACAGATGCAGAGAGACAGAATGAGGAGCCACAGAGGTATGTTCCAAATGAAAGGACAGAACAAAATCACAGCAAAGGAGCTAAATGAAATGGAGATAAGCAATATGCCTGAAAGAGAATTTATTTATTTTTAATAATAATTTATTGTCGAATTGGTTTCCATATAACACCCAGTGCTTCTCCCAACAAATACCCCCCTCTCCAAGACCATCATCCTCTTCCCCCCTCCCCCTCCCCCTTCAGCCCTCAGTGGTTTATTTTCAGTTTTCAATAGTCTCTCATGGTTTGACCCCCTCTCTCTCCCCAACTCTCTTTTCCCCTTCCCCTCCCTGTGGTCCTCTTTTAGGTTTCTCCTGTTAGACCTATGAGTGCAAACATATGGTATCTGTCCTTCTCTGCCTGACTTAGCCTCGCTTAGCATGACACCCTCGAGTTACATACACTTTGCTGCAAATGGCCAGATTTCATTCTTTCTCATTGCCATGTAATACTCCATTGTATATATATATATATATATATATATATATATA
>NC_043709.1:122907094-122926994 GCF_006229205.1 Suricata suricatta
TAGGGGAAAAAAAAAAAAAAAAACCAGCATGTGATTTCTGTCCTTGATGGAATGTATTAAATAAGCAAACACCACCAACAAGCAAAACAAGTACTACAATGTAAAAATATTAAAAAAAAGAAAACCCTCTCACATGCATAAATGAAAGGTTGCACACAAAGAACTCACATCTTTTCAAGCTTCAATAGTAAATATTCTGCTACTATGTATTAAATACTGCATGGTTTGCCCAAGCTAAGATGAAACCACATCATGAATCAGTAAGCATTTTGCATTTTGCATTTTTAAATTAAGGTTTGGTAGGGGTGCCTGGGTGGCTCAGTTGGTTGAGCGTCCAGCTTCGGCTCAGGTCATGATATTGCGGTTTGTGGGTTCAAGCCCCGCGTCGGGCTCTGTGCTAACAGCTCGAGCCTGGAGCCTGTTTCTGATTCTGTGTCTCCCTCTCTCTCTGACCCTCCCCTGCTCACACTCTCGATTTCTCAAAAAAGCATTAAAAATTTAAAAAAATAAAAAAAGCATTAAAAATTTAAAATAAATAAATAAATTAATTAATTAAGGTTTGGTAGAATTCTCCAGTGAAACCATCAGGACCTGGAGCTTTTTAGTTGAGATTTTTCAAAATTTTCTCTACTTATGAGTAATAAATCTGTCTTCTTAAGCTGTATATCTCTAATTGAGAAAATTTTGTAAACTGTATTTTCTTTGGAAAAAATTCATTCTATGTAGCTTTCAAATTTATTAACATAGAGATTTGTATCATTTTAATTTTTTTAATATTCAGTGATTGATTATTCCTTATTTCTTATATTGCATTCTTCCTTTCTTCTCCACTTTAAAAAAACTATTTTTGTCATTTTTTCAAGAAACCAAGATTTTTAATATTCATTAGATTGTTTTTCTTTTTTCTACCACATTGAAATTTTTGCATTTCTTTATTATTTCTCTAACTTTATTTCTGTTTGCTTTGTTGTTTTTTCTCTAACTTATATCTATCTTCTCTAACATTTATTTACATCCTTTGTTTTTATTAACAAGTGTTTAAGACTAAAATTTTTTCTCTTGATTATTTTAAATGTATGCCATAATAATTTGCATAATAATTTGCATAATTTGATAATAATTTTATTATCATTGTCCATAGAAGTTCTGAAATTGTTATTTGTTTTTTCCCTTTCACCCACATTGTTTAGTAGAGATCTGGCTTCTACCCTTAATATTCAGTAGGAAGGAACTTTTTGTATTTTATTTTCTTATTAATTTCTAGCTTTACTGAATTTTTGTCAGAAACCATTGTCATTAACACTTCTATTTTTATGAAACTTATGCTTTCAGAATGACTACTATATGGTAAACTTTTGTTAATATTTTATATGCACTTAAGATGAAGGTGTATTCTCTAACTCATAAAAGTTTTGATATATATCTGTAAGATGCAGTTTACTGATTATACAGTTTTGGTCTGCTGTATCTTGGTTTTTGTCTATTTCATCTGTCTTATACTATGAGTGGTATGTTAAAGTTTTTAAAAATTATTTTCCTATCTTTTTTTCATGTCTACTTTATACAGGTGTACTAAGTGGTGCATGAACATCCATAACTGTGTTATTTTTATTATGAATCATGGCATTTTGCCTTAAAAAATGTTTTGTTATATTTAATTCTTTTTGATTAGAATGTACTTTATTCAATAGCAAAATCACAACTTCTTCATTATTGGTTTCTTTTGCTTTATATGTCTCATCTTTTCTTAATCACTTTGTTTTCAGTGTTTCTTTAACTATGTAGCATGTAGTTGGTTCTATTTGTGAACTAACTTGAAGGTTTTGTCTTGTAATTGGTTTGCTAAGACAATCCACATCTACTGATATGACTGTTGTACCTCCACTCAGTAGTGCTGCATTGTTTTATTTTCTGGGAATTTTCCTTTTTGTGACTTGTTTGCTTTGTTCTTTAATTTCTAAAATATTCTTCAGTATATAAGATGGCTGCTATTTTTTCTAACAATTCCTTTTGTACTTAAATACATTTTGTAATGCTTTTAGATTCTGTATTCTTATTTTACCTCTTGTTATATAATTTGTCATTTTTAAATTGTGCCCTTTGACCTCTTGCCCATAAAAGTATGAGCTTATTCTACTTTATTTTTCTCTTTCCTTTTCTGTGTTATGTTTTAGTTGGACTATTTATACCTTTTCAGAACATAATTTTTTTAAATATCCTTGTCTTCGTCTGTTTTTTAAAAAAAATTTTTGGCCTTATATATACAACTGAAGTGTCTCCAGAAATGGTTAGATGATACACATTCACTTGTAGAATGTGTAAGAAGGGCTCGTGTGTACTGTATTTCATGAGTTATTCAATGTTTAAAACTGTTTTACTATAGCCTTGATACTCAAAGGACAGCTTGTTTGCATATAAAAATCGTGTTTCATATTTGCTATAGTTCTTGAAAATACTATTCTATTGTTGCCTTGCCGTGTAATTTGCTTTTAAGAAGTCTGATGTCCATTTACTATTCTTGCTCTTGTAAATTATTTGATTTTTCCCATGAGAGCTCTATTTTTCTTTATTTTTATAGTCTAATAGTTTTTTTAAAGATTATATGTTATATATATTATATAATATATATTTAATATGCATGTGTATATATTTTTATTTAAATCCAAATTAATATATAGTGTAATAATGATTTCATGAATAAAATTTAGTGATTCATTGCATATAACATTCAGTACTTATCTCAATAAGTTTCCTCCTTAATGCCCCTCACCCCTTTCACCCTTCTCTCCCACCCAAGACCCCACCAGAAGCTCCCGGTTATAGTTTGTCTCTCTTACTGTTTTTAATTTTTTTAATGTTTGTTTACTTTTGAGAGAGACAGAGCATGAGCAGGGAAAAGGCAGAGAGAGAAGGAGACACAGAATCTGATGCAGG
The DNA here is from genome assembly GCF_006229205.1 of Suricata suricatta. NCBI lineage: Eukaryota > Metazoa > Chordata > Mammalia > Carnivora > Herpestidae > Suricata > Suricata suricatta. The sequence continues at coordinate 122,910,029 of NC_043709.1, forward strand.
CTCCAGGCTCCAAGCTATCAGCACAGAGCCTGATAAAGGGCTCAAACCCATGAACCACGAGATCATCACCTGAGCCAAAGTTGGACACTTAGCCAACTGAGCCAACCAGGCACCCCCTCTTTCATTGTTTTTATAGTATTTTTGTTTCCCTTCCCTTCCCTTATGTTTATCTGTTTAGTATCTTAAATTCCAAAATATGAGTGAAATTATATGATATTTGTCTGACTGACTTATTTTGCTTAGCATAATACACTCTAGTTCCATCCACATTGTTGCAGTTGCCAATATTTTATTCGTTTAGATTGCTGAGTAATATTCCATTGTGTGCGTGTGCATGTATGTGTGTGTTATACCATATCTTCTTTATCCATTCATCAATCGATGGACATTTGGGCTCTTTCCATACTTTGGCTATTGTCAATAGTGCTGCTATAAACATTGAGGTACATGTGCCCCTTGGAATCAGCATACCTGTATCCTTTGGATCGATACCTAGTAGTGCCATTGCTAGGTTGTAGGGTAGTTCTATTTCTAATTTTTTGAGGAAACTCCACACTGTTTTTTATAGTGGCTGCACCAGTTTGCATTCCCACCAGCAGCACAGAAGAGATCCTCTTTTTCCACATATTTGCCAACATCTGTTGTTGCCTGAGTTGTTAATTTTAGCCATTCTGACTGGTGTGAGATCGTATTGATTTATATTTCTCTGATGATGAGTGATGTTGAGCATCTTTCCATGTGTCTGTTAGCCCTCTGGCTGTCTTCTTTGGGAAAGTGTCTATTCATGTCTATTGCCCATTTCTTCACTGGATTATTTGGTTTCTTTGGGTGTTAAGTTTGATACGTTTTTTTATAGATTTTGGATACTAACCAAAATATAGTTAGTATCTGATATGTCATTTGCAAATATCTTCTCCCATTCCATTGGTTGCTTTTTAGTTTTGTTGAGTGTTTCCTTTGCTATGCAGAAGCTTTTTATCTTGATTTGGTCCCAATAGTTCGTTTTTGCTTGTTTCCCTTGTCTCTGGAGATATGGCAAGTAAGATGTTGCTGCAGCTGAGATCAAAGAGGTTGTTGCTTGTTTTCTCCTCTAGGATTTTGATGGCCTCCTATCTTACTTTTAGGTCGTTTATCCATTTTGAGTTTATTTTTGTGTGTAGTGTAAGAAAGTGGTCTAGATTCATTCTTCAGCATTTCACTGTCCAGTTTTCCCAACACCATTTGCTGAAGAGACTATTTTTTATCTTTTGGATATCCTTTCCTGCTTTGTCAAAGCTTAGTTGGACATACATTTGTGGGTCCATTTCTGGGTTCTCTATTTTGTTCCATTGATCTATGTATCTGTTCTTGTGTCAGTACTATACTGTCTTGATGATGAGAGATTTGTAATACAGCTTGAAGTCCAGAATTGTGATGCTTCTGGCTTGGTTTTCTTTTTCAAGATTGCTTTGGATATTTGGGGCATTTTCTGCTTCCATACAAGTGTTAGGATTGTTTGTTCTAGCTCTGTAAAGAATGTTGGTGTTTTGCATAGGGATTTCATTGACTATGTAGATTGCTTTGGGTAGTATTGACATTTTTACAGTATTTGTTCTTCCAATCCATAAGCACTGAATGTGTTTCCATTTGTGTGTGTGTGTGTGTGTGTGTGTGTGTGTGTGTCTTCTTCAATTTCTTTCATAAGCTTTTTATAGTTTACAGTGTATATATTTTTCACCTCTTTGGTTAGGCTTATTCCTAGGTATTTTATGGTTTTTGGTGCAATTGGACATGGGATTGTTTCCTTGAATTCTCTTTCTACCATTTCATTATTAGTGTACAGAAATGCAACCAAATTCTCTATGTTGACTTTATATCTTGCGACTTTGCTGAATTCATCTATCAGGTCTGGCAATTTTTAAAAATTTTTTAAGTAGAGTCTTTGGGTTTTCCCAACCCAAAAGAGTATATGAGTATTATAGAGTATTATGTCATCTATGAAAGTGAAAAATTGACTTATTTATTACAGATTTGGATGCCTTTTATTTTTTTGTGTTGTCTGACTGCTGGGGCTAAGACTTCCAATTCTTTGTTGAATAACGTGGTGAGAGTGGACATCTCTGTCATGTTCCTGACCTTGGGGGGAAGTCTCTCAGTTTTTCCCCTTTGAGTATGATATTGGCAGTGAGTCTTTTGTATATGGACTTTATGATCTTGAGGTATGATCCTTCTATCCCTACTTTCTTGAGGGTTTTTATCAAGAAAGGATGCTATATTTTGTCAAATTTTTCTCTGCATCTATTGAGAGGATCATGTGGTTCATGTCCTTTCTTTTGTTAATATGATTGATTTGCAAATATTGAACCAGCCTTGCATTCCAGAAGTAAATCCCACTTGATCGTGGTGAATAATTCTTATAATGTACTGTTTGATCTGGTTTGCTAGTATCTTGTTGAGAATTTTTGCAACCATGTTCATCAGGGAAGTTGGTCTATAGTTCTCCTTTTTAGTGGGTTCTGATTTTTATTTTTTTTTTATTTTTTAATGTTTTATTTATTTTTGATACAGAGAGAGACAGAGCATGAGAGAGGGAAGGGCAGAGAGAGAAGGAGACACAGAACCGGAAGCAGGCTCCAGGCTCTGAGCTAGCTGTCAGCACAGATCCTGATACGGGGCTTGAACCTACGAACGTGAGATCTGACCTGAGCCGAAGTCAGAGGCTTAACCGACTGAGCCACCCAGGTGCTCCGGGTTCTGATTTTTAAATCAAGATAATCCTGGCCTTATTAAATGAGTTTGGAAGTTTTCCTTCCATTTCTCTTATTTGGAAGAGCTTCAAAGAATAGGTGTTAACTCTTCTTTAAATGTTTGGTAGAATTCCTCTGGAAAGCCATCTGGTCCTGTACTCTTGTTTGTTGGGAGATTTTCTATTACTAATTCAATTTCTTTACTGGTTATGGTTCTCGACAAATTTTCTGTTTCTTTCTGTTTTAGTTTTGATAGTTTTTATGTTTCTAGGAATTTGTCCGTTTCTTCCAGATTGCCCAATTTATTGGCATATAATTGCTCACAATATTCTCTTATTATTGTTTATATTTCTGTGGTTTTGGTTGTAACCCCTCCTCTTTCATTCATGATTTTATTTATTTGGGCCCTTTCCTTTTTCCTTTTGATCTGGCTAGGGGTTTATCAGTTTTGTTAATTCTTTCGAAGAACCAGCTTCTTGTTTCATTGATCTGTTCTACTGTTTGTTTGTTTTATTTTAATTTCAATAGCATTGATTTCTGCTCTAATTTTTAATTTTTTCCCTTTTTTTGTTTTGGGCTCTTTTTTTTTTTCTGTTCCTTTCCAGCTTTTTTGGTGTAAGGTTAGGTTGTATATTTGAGACCTTTTTTTGCTTCTTTAGGAAGGCCTGGATTGCTGTACACTTCCCTCTTATCACTGTTTTTGCTGCATCACAGAGGTTTTGGGCTGTCATGTTTTCATTTTCATTGGATTCCATGTACTTTTTAATTTCCTCTTTAATTTCTTGGTTAACCCATTCATTCTTTAGTAGGATGTTCTATAATCTACAACTATTCATGGTCTTTCCAAACTTTTTCTTGTGGTTGATTTTGAGTTTCATAGCATTGCAGTCTGAAAATATACAAGGTGTTATATCAATCTTTTTGTACTTATTGAGGGCTGATTTGTGACCTAGTATGTGATCTATTCTGGAAAATGTTCCATGTGCACTCAAGAAGAATGTGTATTCTGCTGCTTTAGGATGAAATGTTCTGAATATATATGTTAAATCTATCCAATCAAGTGTGTCATTCAAATCCATTGTTTTTCTGTTGAATTTCAGTTTACATGATCTGTCCATTGCTATGAGTGAAGTGTTGAAGTCCCCTACTATTATGGTATAATCATCAGTGACTTTCTTTATGGTTGTGGTTAATTGATTTATACATTTGAGTGCTTTCATGTAAGGGCATAAATATTTACAATAGTTATATCTCCTTGGCAGATACACCTGTAATTATAATATAATGCCTTTCTTTATCTCTTGTTACTGTTTTTATTTTAAAATTTATTTTTTCTGATGTAAGTATGGCTACTCCAACTTTCTTTTGAAGATCATCAGCATGCGAGATGGATCTCCATCCCCTTACTTTCAATTTGCCAGTGTCTTTAGGTATAAAATGAGTCCCTTGTAAGCAGCATATAGATGGGTCTTGTTTTCTTAGCCTTTCTGATACCTTGAGTCTTTTGATTGGAGCATTTAGTCCACTGGCATTTAGAGTGAGTACTGAAAGATATGAACACTGTTGTGTTGCTTATAGATTTGGTGTTTCTAGTGATGTTTCTGGTCCTTTCTAGTCTTTGTTGCTTTTGGTCTGTTTTGTTTTCTCTTTCCTCCACTCAAACCTTCACCCCTAAAATTTCTTGCAGGGCTGGTTTAGTGGTCATGAACCCCTTTAGTTTTTACTTGTCTGGGAAATTCTTTATATCTCCTTCTATTTTGAATGACAGCCTTTCTGGATAAAGAATCCTTGGCTGCATATTTTTTCAAATCAGCATGTTGAATATATCCTGCCACTCCTTTCTGGCCTGCCAACTTTCTGTGCTGTGAACCTGATCTCTCTTCCCTAATTGGCTAAAGACTTTTTTTCCTCTTGCATTTTTCCAAATTCTTTCCTTATTTGTGTATTTTATGAAGTTGACTATAATATGTCTTGGTGACAGTCTATTTTTGTTGAATTTAATGGGAGTCCTTTGTGCTTCTTGGATTTTGATGTTTGTGTCCTTCCTCAGATTAGCCAAATTTTCCATTATAGTTTGCTCATATAAACCTTGTGCCTTTTTTTTCCTCTGTCTTCGTGTTCTGGGACTCCTATGATTCAGAGTTATTCCTTTTTAATAAGTCACTGAGTACTCTAAGTCTTGTATCATGATCATTTGCCTTTGTTTCCCGCTTTTTTTCCCTGCCTCATTATTCTCTGTAATTTTATCTTCTATATCATTGATTTGCTGCTCTGCTTTATCCATCCTTGCTATCATGACATCTATTCAAGATTATATCTCAGTCACAGCATTTTTAATTTTATACTGACTGATTTTACTTCTTTTCTCTCTGCAGAGAGGGATTCTATGATTTTTTCAACCCCAGCTAGTATTCTTATTATCATGGTTCTGAATTCCAGTTCAGACATCTTGGTTATACCTGTGTTGACTAGGCCTCTGGCTGTCATCTCTTCCTATTCTTACTTTTGGAGTGAATTCCTTCATTTTTGTCATTTTGGAGGAAGAAAAAAATTAATAAAATAAAATATAAAAATTTAAAAAATCAAATAAAGGAAGATAGATCCTAGTTGTGTGTTGGTCTGCTTGTTGAAAGAAGCTTGATAGCATAGAGAAAAAAAGGAAAGAAAAGAAAAAAAAGGTAAGAAAATTTAAAAATTAAAAAAATAATAAAGTAGAATAAAATAAAATTGAATAAAAATTTTTTAAAAATTAAAAATAAAATAAAGAAAACGAAAATAAATTTTTTCTTTCTATATCCAATAAAGAAGAAAATAAGGAAAAATGGAAATAATTTAAGCAAAAACAGAAGCAAAGGAAACAAATAAATAAACCAGCCAACAGAATGAAACCCAAATGACGTTACATCCAATTTCCCCTAGAACTGAATCTATGAAGCCTTCTGTAGTCTCTATGCTAAGTGGGTAGATTCACTTGTGCTGGTCTTCTAGGGGATGTGCTTGGAGGGCACAGTTGGGTGGGGCTTGATGCAATTGTTCTGTTCTCAACTAGGTGGCACTGCTTAGTGTGCAGGAGAGGTGGAAATGGCTTCCTACTTTCTAGCACAGGAACTTTGGGCTCTCACCCACCTGCAATCAAGCACTCCTCTTTTCTCTCAGGCATTTGTCCCCCTCTGCCCTGTCCTTGTCCAAGCTGTCTGCCTGCCTCTCTCCAGAGCTTTATCTCAGATGGGTTGTGTTTAAAACCCCACACTTCAGAGATGCCTGTGGCTTGGACCCACTCCAACTTTCTTGGAGAGGGTCTTGCTGAGCAATGGCTGGGTGCTGGCTTGCCCCAGAAAATGTTCATGAGATGGTGCAATGGCAGAGGTTCAAAGAGTATGGCAAATCACAGCATACAGTTGGTGCCAGGTTTCACTGCACTCTGGCATCTTTGTCCCAATACCAGCAAACATGGCTGTTTTCCAGGATCTGCTGGGACCTTCGCCTGTGGGGACGCTGTATGGCCTTTACCAAATGCACTCCACACAGGGGTACTGCTTCTCCCCATGTGGCATATGGATCCCTCAAGCCCTGCTACCAGCTTCTGTGGGTTTTTCCTACTTCACCAGAACACTGCCAGGCCCTGAGCTCTACAACTTCAGACTCTGCGTGCCACCGTTTATGGAATCTTGGTGGTATTGAAACCCTTTCCTTTCTTCCTGTCAATGGTTTTGGGGGAAACATTTCTTGTTCAGTCGCCTTCAAGTATTTTCACGTTTTCTCTCTCTTGCTCTCCAGATACTTTCAGGGGAGTGCTTTTCTTGCATGACCCTAATATACTGCACTTTACCCCTTTCTCTTTCTCTGTTATGTCTTCACAAAAACAACTTCCTGTCCTCCGCAGCTTTTCTCTCCCCCCCGTTCACTTCTCCACACCGGGTACCTACTGAGTTCTGTGGCTCCGGTTGTGCAGATTGTTGTGTTAATCCTCGGGTCAATTTCCTAGGTGTTCCAAATGGTTTGGTACTGATCTGGCTGTGTCTTAGGAATGCGACAAGCCCAGGGTCTCCATGCTACTCTGACATCTTAACTTCTCTACTGCCTCATAGCTTTAATAGACTATGTCTCAGACTTGATCATTAAGGATCAATTTTCCAGGGTATATGGTAAGTGCTTTCCAAACATGGATTACAGCAGAGGTTTCTAACTTTCTTAGAACATAGTGCCCATAGAGTTTCAGAAATATTACCACAGAGCCCTGATGCCAAAAAAAAAAAAAAAAGGTATAATAATTCTATTTGTCAAGTACTGTGGTCCAAACAACTTAGTATTGGTATCCTGAGAACTTGGTGGCCATTTGAAAGTAACTGAGAGAGAGAGAGAGAGAGAGAGAGAGAGAGAGAGAGAGAGAGAAGGAGAGAGAGAGAGAAAACAGAACAGCTATTTTTCTAAATCATATCAGCTACTTTAGAGATATGTGAGCCTGTTGAACACTGCACAATTTAGAAGTAGAAATCCAATTGGATAATGCCTGTTCCACATTAGTTCTCAGATAGTATTTGCTTTTTATCACAACTATTGACAGTTCAACTTCACAAAGATTTGATGCCATGAAAAGAAATGTAGTAGTGTCAAATGTTGAATCTCTGAACTATTTTGAAGTAGTCATTTGTGTGATTTTCAACAGATGGTCAAATATTACTATTCGTCACAAGTTTAACATATTCCATGCTGTGCCTGTGAATTCACTCAGCACGCCATTTGGGAAACATTGGTTAAACGTCTTCTTTTAGCAAGTTCTTTTGGTGTATAATTTTAAATATTAGTGTTTTCTCACTGTATTATTTTCCTATATCAGGGACCCAAACCTTACATTTGTTATGCATTCCTTGACTATCCGAACTACTTTCTTTTTGACTTTTTTCGTGTCTCCCCCCCGCTTGTTTTTTCAAGAAATAATGAACATACATCATTGTATAAATGTTAAAGCATACAGCACAATGGTTTGATTTACATATATTGTGAAATATTTTAATAGGTTTATCTAACATCATCTTCTCATATAAACACAATAAAAAATGAAAGTAAAAAAGGAAAACATTTTTCTTGTGATGATGAGAAGCCTTAGGGTTTACTTTCTTAACAACTTCACTTATATAACAGTGTTTGTTGTAGCCATCATGCTGAACATTTATATATTTTATTTAGAAGTTTATAATTATAACTTCTGACCACCTGCCTCCAGTTTCCTCTCCACTTACTTTCCACCTCTGTTAATCACAAGTCTGATCTCTTTTTCTATGAGAATTTTTTTTAAGATATCATATGTAAGTGAGATCTTATAGTATTTGTCTTTCTTTGACTCATTTCATTTAGCATAATACCTTTAAAGTTCAGCTATGTTGTTGCCAATGATAAGATGTTTTGGTTATTTTATTGCTGAATAATAATCTATTTACCATTCATTCATTGATAGACAGTTTTTTTCCCCATGTCTTGGTTATTGTAAATAATGCTGCAGATATGGGGTGTAGTGTGGGGGTACAGTAATCTTTTCAAGTAAGTGTTTTCACTTCCTTTGGATATATTCCTAGAAGTGGAATTACTGAATCATGTAGTAGTTCTATTTTTAATTAAATTCTTGGGGAGACTGGGTGGCTCAGTCAATTAAGCATCTGACTTCAGCTGAGGTTACGATCTCATGGTTCATGGGTTTGAGTCCCACATCAGGCTCACTGCTGTCAGCCTGTCAGTGCAGAGCCGGGATCCTGCTTCAGATTCCGTGTCTCCCTCTGTCTCCCTGCCCATCCCCTACTTATGCTCTGTCTCTCTGTCTCTCAAAAATAAATAAAGATTAAAATTTTTTTTTAATTTTCCATGGAATTTTTCATGGTGGCTATATCAATATACAGTCCCACCAACAGCATTTTTTCCACATTCACACAAGCATTTATTCTCTCTTATTTTTTGATGATGGCCATTTTAATAAGCATGATATCTCATTGTGGTTTTAATTTGCATTTCCCTAATAACTAGTTATATCGATCATCTTTTCATGTACCTGTTAGCCTTTTGCTTATCTTCTTTTTTTATTTGCATTTTTTATTATTTCTAAATGTTTATTTTTTGAGAGAGAGGGAGTACCAGCAGGGGAGGGGCAGAGGGAGAGAGAGAGAGAGAGAGAGAGAGAGAGAGAGAGAGAATATCTTAAGCAGACTCCATACCCAGTGCAGAGCCCAAAATGAGAATCAATACCACAACCAGGAGATCATGACCTAAGCTGAAATCAGTACTTGGTCACAGAACTGACTGAGCCACCCAAGTGCCCCTGCATACTTTCTTTGAAGAGATATCTATTTAGGTTCTTTGTCCATTTTTTAATTGAGTTATTTGTTTTTTTAGCTGTTGACTTATATGAGTTCTTTATGTATTTTTGATACTAATCCTTATCAGTTATATGATTTGTAAATTTTTTTTTATTAAATAGGTTTCCTTTTTCTGTTTGTTGATGGTTTCTTTTTCTGGACAGATTTTTGGTTTTATGTAGTCCCACTTGTTTATTCTTTTTAATTTTTTTTAATGTTTATTTATTTTTGAGAGAGACAGAATGTGTTCATGGGAGGGGCAGAGAGAGGGAGACACATAATCTGAATCAGGCACCAGGCTTTGAGCTGTCAGCACAGAGCCCAATGAGGGGCTCAAGTCTATGAATCATGAGATCATGGCCTGAGCTGAAGTCACCCCCACTTGTTTATTCTTTATTTTGTCACTTGTACTTTAGGTATCATATCTAAAAAATCATGACTAAAGGGTGCCTGGGGTGGCTCATATGGTTAAGCAGCAGACTCTTGGTTTTGGTTCAGGTCATGATCACATGGTTCATGACTTCTGGTCCTATGTCAGCCACTGTGCTGCCACTGTGGGGCCTACTCTGGATTCTTCCTCTCTTTCTACTCCCCGCCCCCCAAATAAATAAACTTAAAAAATAAAATACATAAATAAAAAATCATAACTAAGACCCATGTCAGGGAGCTTTAGTCCTGTTTTCTTCTGGGAGTTTCAGGACTTAAATTTAAGTCTTTAATTAATTTTGAATTAATTTTTGTAAGTATAAGATACAGGTCTAGTGTCATTCTTTTACATGTGAATATGCAATAAGCCCAGCACTATTTATTGAAAAGAATGTCTTCTTCATTGAGTATTCTTGGCTCCCTTGTCAAATATAAATTGATTGTATATGTTTGGGTTTGTTTCTGGGATCTTCATCCCATTCTGTTAGTTTGTCCCTCTATTTTTATGCCAGTATCATACTGTTTTGATGACTATAGCTTTATAATACAGCTTGAAATCAGAAAATGTAGGCTCTCCTATTTGTTCCTTTCTCAGGATTACTTTGACTATTTGAGGTCTTTTGTGATTCCATATACATTTTAGGAATGCTTTTTCTAACCCTATAAATAATATAATTGGACTCGATACAAATTTCATTGAATTTATAGATGACTTTGGTAGTATTGAAATTTTAACATTATTTATTATGGAAATCCATGAACATAGGATATCTTTTCATTTATTTGTGCCATCTTCAATTTCTGTCATCAATGTTTTATAGTATTCAGAGTAGAGATCTATAATCTCCTCAAATTTATTCCTAAGTATTTATTATGTTTGGTGTTATTGTAAATGAGATTGATATTTTTATTTCTTTTTAGAAAATTGGTTGTTAGTGTATAGAAATGCTACTGATTTTTGTGAGTTAATTTTGTGTTCTGCATTTTTCCTGAATTCATTTATGTTTTGGTTGAGTCTTTAAGATTTTCTACATGTAGGGGTACCTGGGTGGCTCAGTTGGTTAGGCACCTGATTTTGGCTCAGGTCATGATCTCATGGTTTGTGGGTTCAAACCCTGCGTTGGGTTCTGTGCTGACAGCTCAGAACCTGAAGCCTGCTTCAGATTCTGTGTATATCTTTCTCTCTGTCTCTCCCCCTGCATGTGTGCTCGCTCTCTCTCACCTTATGAAAATAAAAGTAAACATAAAAAAAGATTTTCTACATATAAAATCATGTCATCTGCAAATGGGGATAATTTTGCTTCTTCCTTTCCAATTTGATACCTTTTCTTCTCTCTCTCGCTTGCTCTCACTCTCTTCTCTTCTCTTCTCTTCCCTTCCCTTCCCTTCCCTTCCCTTCCCTTCCCTTCCCTTCCCTTCCCTTCCCTTCCCTTCTCTCTCTCTCTCTCTCTCTCTCTCTCTCTCTCTCTCTCTCTCTTTTGTTTTTGTTTTGTTTGTTTCCCTGATTACTTTAGTTAGGATTTCTAGTATTATGTTGGATAAAGTGGTGAGAGTGAGCACCCTTGTTTTGTTTTTGATATCAGAGGAAAAGTTTCAACTTTTCACCATTGGATATGATGTTAGCTGTGGGCTTGTCATATATGATCTTTATTATTTTGAGATATGCTTCTTCTATGCCTAATTTGTTAAGAGTTCTTATAATAAATGGTTGTTGAATTTTGTTAAATGCTTTTATGCATCTGTTGAGATGATAGTATGATTTTTCTCTTTCATTCTGTTAATGTCACAGTGATTGGTTTGCATATGTTGCCATCCTTGCAGCTCAGGGATAAATCCCACTTGATTATGGTGAATGATCCTTTTAATGTATTGCTGAATTTGGCTTGCTAGTATTTTATGGAAAATTTTTACTTCTCTATTCAACAGAGGTATTAGCCTGTAGTTAACCTGTGGTTTCCTTTTCTGGTAGCATGCTTTCCAGTTTTTGATATCAGGATAATACTGGCCTTGTAAAATCAGTTTGGAAGTGGTTTCTTCAAATTTTTGGAAGAGTTTAAGAAGGATTATTTTTATTCTTCCTTAAATGTTTGGCAGAATTTGCCAATAAAGTAATTTATTCTTGGGGTTTTCTTTGTTGGAAGATTTTTATTACTGATTCAATCATCTTATTAGTTTTGTTTATTCAGATTTTTTATTTCTTCCTGATTTAGTCTTGGTAAGTTGTATGTTTCTAAGAATTTTTCCATTTCTTCTACATTGTCTAGTTTTTTGGTATGTAGTTATTCATAGTAGTCTGATATAATTCTTTCAATTTCAGTGGTATTCATTGTCATGTCTTCTTTTTAATCTCTACTTTTGTTGACTTGGATTCTTTTTTTCCTGGTTAGTTTAGCTGATGGTTTTTAATTTCTGTTTATCTTTTCAGAGAATCAACTCTTAGTTTGGTTAATTTTTTTCTTTTTTTTAATGTTTTCTTTTATTTATGTGTGCTTTACTCTATCATTTCCTTTCTTCTGCTACTTTAAGGCTTAGTTTGTTCTTTTTTTTCTAGTCTTTAGATATAGAGTTAGGTTGTGTCTTTGGGGTCTTTCTTGCTACTTACTATATGTGTTTATTGCTCTGAACATTCCTCTTAAAACTGCTTTTGCTGAATCCTGCAAGTTCTAATATGTTGTGTTTGCATTTTTGTTTGTATCAAGAAATTTTATTTCCCCTTTAATTTCTTTTTTTATTTAGTGGTTGTTTTCATGTCTTGTTTCATGTCTCACTTCCATTAAAACGTTTTTTCAATACTCATTTTCATTTTGTTCATTTTGTGTGTGGGTGAAGGTATTTGTTATTTAATCTTTATGAGTTGATTTTTCTCTTCTTTTCTGACTTAAAATAAAACCTGAGTTTCATTATTTATTTCTTCTTTTTGGTCATTTTGCTTCTTAGTTTTTAGATTTCTGGTTCAATATTTGTTTTTATATTCTCCACATACTTATTTAAGGATATTCAATATGACTGAGAATATTGTCTATAGTCATTTTGTTTTTTGTTCTTTTTTTTTTTTGCTTTGTATTTAGGTTTTCATCAGCTGAATTATTTTGATTCTCAATTTGTATTTTCTTCACAAGCTTTGTTTGTGCCTATACTTTTTTTTGAATAGGGCTGGCAGTTTTGACGTGAATTTTGAGTTCCTAGTTCAAGAACCACTTACTTCTGTTGGTAAGAGTTACACATAGTTTACTTATGGATGGCTTCTTTGGAAAGTAGTGAGGGATAGAGTGGTGATGCATGCCATTCAGCTCTTTTTTTTTTTTTTCCTAAATGTGTCTTGTAGTTTTCTTAATTTACCCTTCTGGCTTTTCTTTCCCTTTATGGTACAATTTCTGATGGGCACCCCTCTCTCTCCATTTTATTTCTCTCTCCATCAGCATTGCCATTTCAAGACTGACCTTTGCAATCCTATGCACTTAAATGTCTCTTACCTATAATTAACACTTTGATTTATTTGGACTTCATTTCCCAATATTTTTACATTTAGGGTGGACTTTCCGTTTCCAACAGTAGTTGAATTTAATCACAGACTTTCCATTCCATTCTTTTCTCCTCTGTATAGTTTTTTCCATGGACCCTGGCTTGTTGTGTTAAAGGCTTGAGACAGAACATTAAGAAATAACTCCACTGGGAAATGGTATTTGATTTTTCTACATAGAACTAATTGATTTCTGTAGTGTTCCTTTAATTCTAGCTATAATACAAGTATATGTTTATTCATATTGGTTCTACTTATTTCAGGTTTTGTTTATTCTTATTGTTGATCTATGTGGTTTTTGGATGATGTTTTGCAATATTTTTATTCACTTGATCATGATTGTCTTAGCTATATTCACTATCTTATGTAAAAAATGAAAATCTAATATGTTTCATTTGTGCTTTAAATGTATTAATGGCCTTTAAAGCCTAGTCAGTTACCATATCCTGTAAAAATGGCTAAAATGTATTTCATGTCTCAAAGTAGTCAAAAGTAAAAGTTCTAAGCAGTATCATGTTGATGAAACAAAAACAATTCTGGGTCTTCAGGTGCTAGGTTTTTTACACAATTTATAGTCCATGCACTAAAGTTAATTCTTAAATTCCTTAATATGATTTAGAAGACTTTCTTTTAATTGATCCCTCCAGACTTTTAGCTGCACGGGAACTGAACTGTACATAATTTCCTACATATTTGAGGGTTGTCTACCAGCATACCTCAGAAATATTGCCAGTTTGATTCCAGACAACCACAATAAAGCCAATATTGCAACAAAGTGAGTCAGATGAATTATTTGTTTTCTTAGTACATATAAATATTATGTTTACACTATATTATAGCTTACTAAGAATGAAATAGCATCATATCTAAAAAACAATGTACATATGTTAATTAAAAATACTTTTTGTTTAAAAATGCTAGCCATTATTAAAGTTTCCAGCAAGTCATAATTACTGATCACAGATCATCATAATGAATATTATAATAATGAAAAAGATCAAATAATGAAAAGAATATGACAGAGTCATGAAGTGAGTAAATGTTAGCAAAATGGTGCTGATAGATTTGTTTGACACCAGGTTGTCACAAACCTTCAATTTGTAAAAAGTGCAATATTTGCGAAATGCAGAAAAAAATCTACTGCAATAAAATAAGGAATGCCTGCATTTCTTTGCTCAAATGGCTTTTGCTTTCCTTGTTTTCTTGTTAATGTTGACTCATCTTTCAAGACTCTTCTTGGGTCCCGCATCCATTAAGATTCTCTTCTGACTGACTGGTAATCTGGAGTAGATAGCCCACAATGTCCATCCTTATGATCCTGTCAGTACCTCCATCATCACACTTGTCACCATGTACTGAAGTTACTGTGTACATAATAGCCTAACCCAAAATTTCCAATGTATTTTGGAGGCAGGAGCTTTACTTTATTCACTTTTTCTTATCTTAGAATCAAGTACAACACCTGGGCAGAACTGATTTTCATTAGGATTTGTAAACAGAAAACTAAAAGTAAAGGCTCAGAAGTTCAAAGAGAATCTCTTGTACTTGATACACTGTGGTCTTTAGCATAAAACCTAATGTGAGTAGGTAAAACTCTGAGAATAAGTAAAAGCCATATTACACTTTTTAGTTAATGAGGAGTCTTATTTGCTACTAAATGGATCAATTTTATTTAAAACAAAAAAGAGTATTAAAATGATGATAAATAGTTGCTGATTAAGTTTTTTTTCCTAGCTAGATTTAGTACAGTGGTGATACCTTCTTTTATGCCTTACTTAAGTATTAAGTCCAGGTGCTTACAGGCTGTGAACATGGAACAGTGAAGAGCAACGTGGACCATCTGTGAGTTTGTTCCTCACACTACTGTGGCGTTTTAGCCTTCTGAGCTATTCACTTGTTAGAAATGGCATCTGAAACCACACTGAGATGAGCTCTCTAGTGGTAATAATAGTTTTGACAATTGCTATGCCCAATATAGAGATAGCTCTTTGTTTATAAATTGGCAACCTGCTATGGGACACTTAGTGTGTGAATATGGCCGTAGTTATTCCAAAAATGTAAATCACAAAATCCTTGCTGCTTGCATATACACACTAATTTTTAATATTAAAATGTCATTTAGGTATCATTCCTAAGATACATCAGCATTTTAGGGCTGAACTAAAATAACAATTCTGAAAATAATGGCACACCAGCAGGGTTTTTTATTCCGATCAACTAACGTGTAAGAAATGTAAATAGATAATATTTTCTAAATCTCAGCTAGAAGTAAATTTTATCCAGTTCTCCATTAATATATCTAATATAAAAATATTCTGATTATACATGAATAATTACACACTGGCATCTATCTGTGACTTATACATATTAGAATACTTAGAAGTTTATATAGCATAGAGTAATAGGTAGGCCTTTGGACAGTATATGTAGGGTTAATTTTATTCCTTGCTAGCCACTGATTAACTGTGTGAATCTGGTCAGAGCATTTAATCTCTCTAGGTATCAGAGAGAGTCCTCAACTCTAAAATGAGAAAGTTATAGCAGACAATTTATAGACAATATTCTCCTGCTCTGTGAGTGAGATACACAATTTAAAGCTAAACATGAATTTTTCTTGGTGTGGAACTGGAGTGTACTGAGTTGAATGCTTTTGTTAGAAAGCTGAATGTTGCTTTGGAGTTTATATTTCTAGAAAATTAGGGTTTATATTTCTAGGGAATTGTAATGCCTAATAAACATTTATACTTGAGAGTTTCAATTTAAAAGTAATATCTTTATTTACAATTTTTTTAATGTTTCTTCTTGAGATAGACAGAAAGACAGAGGTGGGGTGAGGGGCAGATAGAGAGGGAGATACAGAATCTAAAGCAGGCTCCAGGCTCTGAGTTGTCAGTATAGAGCCTGACGCAGGGCTCGAACTCATGAACTGTGAGATCATGACCTGAGCCAAAGTTGGACTCTTAACCGACTCAGCCTGGTGTTCCAAAATTAATGTCTTTTTTAGTAGACCCAAAGACCTGTAATAGTTTTAGATCCAGTCTATCTAGATAGGAGGAATTAAGAAAGAGATGCCTTTTGGAATGATATTAGGGATTTGTCTTGCAGCTATGTTTTCATTGAAAGTATGCTGTTTTTACTTACATTCTTCTGTATTATTATGGGTAATTTGGAGAGGAGATGGGGATGATTGGTATTCCAGTAGACTTTTCTCAAAGAAACCTTTTAATAGGGAAAGTTTATATATCCTTTGGCTATCATTTTTTTCCTGCTGATCCTGCCCTGAAGTGAGTTGCAGATAGGTGTCCTAAAAGCAAGTCTCTTTTGTACGCCTTTGAAACCTTACAATAATGAGCATTTCCAATAATATTAAATTTTTTTAAAATGTGTCCAAAGTATATCAAAGTTGTAGTCTACCCTGAGTGGTTATTGGCTAATTTAACATCATTCTAAAGAGTCTAATAAAGTTTTTCCTAAAAGCTTTAAGTAGCCTTGAACTATCTGGGCAATTTCTGATAATAGCCTCTCGGGTCTGAGAGTAAAAACTTTTGTGGGAAAGGAAAATGGAAGGATAGGGAGTTTAATTGATTTCTCTGCTTTAAGTAATTGTTAGAGTCAAAAATAAAATTATTTTCCTGATAATGAGTGATGTTGAGCATCGTTTTATGTGTCTGTAGGCCATTTGGATGTCCTCTTTGGAGAAGTGTCTGTTCATATCTTCTGCCCATTTCTTCACTGGATTATTTGTTTGGCCCTTATGACCCAGCAATAGCATTGCTGGGGATTTACCCAAGAGAGACAGAAATGCTGATGCAAAGGAGCACATGTACCCCAATGTTCATAGCAGCAATGCCAACAATAGCCAAAACATGGAAAGAGCCTAAATGTCCATCACCTGACGAATGGATCAAGAAGATGTGGTATATATTCACGATGGAGTACTACATGGCAAT
>NC_043709.1:122927094-122965002 GCF_006229205.1 Suricata suricatta
GAGTTAAAGTATTCTTCAGCTCCATTCCAGTAGATTATACTATCTCTTAGGGGCTCATGGATAGAACTACTGGAATCTGATATGATTTTTGTCACTATAAAGACAACTCCTAACAACTAAATATTTCTCCTCTGGTCTGAAATTCCTAATATTATATCCATTACATTGGATTAGGATTTCTTTAAGTTTTCTTTACAGAGCAGTGATTTTTTTTAAGGATCTTGTGAAATTTAGCAAATGGTGCTGGGAGAACTGGACAGCAACATGCAGAAGAATGAAACCAAATGACTTTCTTACACCATACACAAAATTAAATTCAAAATGGGTGAAAGACCTAAATGTGAGACAGGAAACCATCAAAATTCTGCAGGGGAAAACAGGCAGCAACCCCTTTGACCTAAGCCACAGCAACTTCTTACTTAACATATTTCTGAAGGCAAGGGAAATAAAAGCAAAAATGAATTATTGGGATCTCATCAAGATAAAAAGCTTCTGCACAAGAAAGGAAACAATCATCAAAACTAAAAAGCAACTAATGGAATGGAAGAAAATATGCAAATGATTAATCAGATAAAGAGTTAGTATCAAAAATCTATAAAGAACTTACCAAACTCAACACCTGAAAAACAAATAATCCAGTGAAGAAATAGGCAGAAGACATGAACAGACACTTCTAAGAGGACATCCAGATGGCAAATAGACACAATAAAAGATGCTCAACATCACTCATCATCAGAGAAATACAAATCAAAACCACATTGAGATACCACCTCAACTGGTCAAAGTGGCTAAAATGAACAACTCAGCAGCAACAGATGTTGGTGAGGATGTGGAGAAAGGGGAGCCCTCCTGTACTGTTGGTGGGAATGCAAACTGGTGCAGCCCCTCTGTGAAACAGGATAGAGTTTCCTCAAAAAATTAAAAATAGAATTACCCTATGACCCAGAAATAGCACTACGAGGAATTTATCCAAAGGATACAGGAGCTGATTCATAGGGGCACATATACCCTAATGTTCATATAAGTGCTATCACCAATAGCCAAAGTATGGAAAGAGCTCAAATGTCCATCAACTGATAAATGGATAAAGAAGATGTCATGTGTGTGTGTGTGTGTGTGTGTGTGTGTGTGTGTGTGTGTGTATGAAACTGGAGGGAATTATGCTAAGCAAAATAAGTCGGAGAAAGACAGATATCATATGATTTCACTCTTATGTGGAATTTGAGAAAATTAACAGACCATGGGGGAAGCGAAGGAAAAATAAGAGACAAACAGAGAGGGAGGCAAAACATAAAAGACTCTTAAATACACAGAACAAACTGAGGGTTGATGGGGGTGGGGAGGCTAGCAAGTGAGGAAAATGGATGATGGGTACTTGTTGGGATGAGCACTGGGTATTGTATGTAAATGATGAATCATGGGAATCTATTCCTGAAGCCAAAGCTACACTGCATGTTAGCTAATCTGATAACAAATAAATAAATATACAAACACATACCTACATATATTCATTCATACATTCATACATACATATATTTACAATAGTACACTTAAAATAAATAAATAAATAAATAAATAAATAAACAAACAATAGTCACTTAAAAAAAAAGATAACTCTGGGTTAAACTGATTTCTTTACTCAGACTTTCAAAACTGTTAACATACCAGAATGCTTTGTGCCTCTATAAGAAAAGTATACAATTTATTATTTCTTATACTTAGTTGCCCACCTCAACCACTTCAAGGAGCACCTGGTAGAAGTATTGTTTTGTGGAAAATATTTTGGGAAAGGCTAGATAGAAACTTAGTGCATCATGAAGAAGAATATAAATGAATCAAAATCATATATAAAATATTAGCTCAGAATTACTATTTTGTATCAGAAGACAGTCCTGGGGTACTACCCCGAAGTTGGGAGTGGCTCTGCTCTCAAACACTCAGGCTGTGGCTTATGTCATGGGAGGGTAGACTTTACAATAACACTGGGTCACAATCTTAAGCAGCCAGCGGTGTCAGTGTCACATGGTGGAAAAATTACAGACCGGGGTCACATTGACTTGGGTTACATTTCAGGTTCTTCTAATTACTGTGTTGGTCAACACAGTAACCACTCTGAGTCAGTTTCTTTAATCTCAAAATGAAGATAAAGGAATAATAATAACAGTAGTAGTAAATACTTAGGTAGAGCTGGTGTGGTACTTTTCTAATCACTTAATATTAGCTGATTTGATCCTCACCAAAAAAAATCACTTGAGATTTTCTTATTTCTATATAAAATTCTAACCTCATACAGGATTGTTGTGATGATTAGATAAAATATATGAAGTGGCTACTGCAGTGCGTGAGATAGACTGAGCACTTACTAGAGTCTAATCATCCCCATTATCATACTCAGCATGAGGGTACTGAGTGCCAGGGATGGGTAGAGCTGAGGGTAGGCAGGGAAGAGGTAGAGCTGAAGAGGGTGTGGTGGGCTGTGTAAAGGAGACTGGAGGGACGCTGTAGATAAATTTCAAATAGTGTTCAGTCTTCCCTATAGCTAATTATGGCCATAACTTACACACCTAAAATCTTAATTTTCCTCTTACGCTGCAATGTCACTTTCATTGACAAGCAAACAAATGTTTGTTTATCAACAGATCTGTTTTCTATTAAATGCCCACTCTGTGTGGGTAATAAATAATATAAATATGTCAGATGATCATAAGCACAATAAAGTAAAATAGGAGAGGCAGATCAAAAGTATAGCGGTGAAGAGGAGGTTGATTTTTATATATTTTTTTCCATTCTTCTCTACAATTTCCAGAGGTAAGTCTACACAGCAGAGAAAAACGCAAAAGGGGAAGAGATGGGGATAAAGGGAAAGGATTAGGGTGTAAAGCCTGGCATTTGATATTTGTTTTATTTATTCTAAAGAGTGGAGTGAAGAAAAACCTCTGTAAGTATCTGCAATGCCATTCCACCTTGTTTATCTAGACACATTTTTAAAACCAATATTCTCGAGCCTTGATTCAGAGTCACTCAAACAACCTTATTCCATGGACTTCTTCAGATTTTCCATGGTCTTAGGTATTCGCTAACCTAATGCCTCACAAATGGCTAATATATTGCTGTGCTAAGCAGCATCTCTGCTGTCAGCAGTGCACCAACAAATGAAGTCCCTCACAAGGGAATCATTGAATTCAATGGTGCGCACTGGACTGGTTATGTTCTCTTCCACTTCGGAATGACTTCACCTTCTCAGTTCCCAAGTGAAATACAACCCCTTCCATCTGTGCTAGACTTGCATTCTGAACAGATTTTGGGATTTATATTTCTTAGAGATGAAAGGCAGGAGCAATCAAGCACTAACCAAATGTAAATTGCCATGCTGGCTTTTGTAACTGTTACTATTGATGGGGGAGTTAATTGCCTGTGTACTTCATTTTTAACTATGGAGTTTGACTGGAAACTGAGAAGTTGACAAAATTATAAAAAGGTTAGAAGAGAACAAAAGAAAAGAATGAAGAGACTGAAATTCAGAATGGCCTGGCTGGAAATACCAAATCTTTTTATCATTACTATATTTGGTAGGATGATCAGAATCTTCTTAAAATTTTTATTTTTTAGAAGTTTGTACATATTAAGTTATTATAACTCTATTAGTGGACATTCATATTGACTAGACTGCTGTACCATAACCAATAGTTTAGTTGCTAGATATGCCATTTCTGAAACTGAAGACAAAGATCTTAAAATGGCAGTGCTAACAGTGTGTCTATGGATAATGCTAAAATATGTACAACTTGTCCCTACAGTTTGGTTAGCCCATTGGTCTGAGAGAAAATTAACTTGAAATAGTCCATAATAGGAAGGCACAAATTAATGCCTATCTTGATAATGAAGGAAGATAAGTCTATGCAGGCAGTACTTAGTGTTAGATACCAAGAAATCCTCACAGTTTTTGATCCTACAACCCACGGTTAGAACTATGATTGAATGGAAGTCTCAGATTCAGAAAGACTTATTTACTTTAATAGGAAATTGTTTGTAGATTTTTGTAATTGTACTTTATTAAATATATATTCCACTATGTAAATATTTGGCACTAGTACCTTATTAAGTATTTAGTCCACTATGTAAATATTTGGCACCTTAGGTGTTTATTTGTTGGGGCCCAATAGGCCAAAAAACCTGACCCAAGTTGATTCAAAGCCTAAAAGTATATATCTCTTTGCAAAGCAACAGAAAATCATAGACAGGAGGAACAGAAGCCACATGTGTGCTATGTGGGAGGTTTTTTGGCCTCCTGGGCCCCAACATTTATTTTGTTTGAACATTTCTTCAGTCTCTGGAAACCTTGAAGAACATATTGATAGCATAATGTAGATTTAGAAGCCAATATTTTGGGTAAACGATAAAAGTTATTATAAATTTTTCTATTTGTCCACAGAAATGAAATAATTAATGTATCATACTAAAGAATAAAATGTGAGTGACATTTTCTACATCTTAATTTAATAATAATTACACATATGATTACTTTCTATTTGCATTTCTAGCTCATTAGAAATGTTCTACAGTCATTCTGCCTAGTATTTTGGCTTAAAAGCTTATAAATTTGTTTTGCTTTGTTGTAGATAATGTGTGTGGTTAGAGGTGTTTTATTTCCATTACCTAGCATCCTGTACAGATATTCAATGACTTGGACTTGTTAATCCAGCTCTTGGAACCCACTGCGTCTCTCTCAAACTACAGCCCCAGAGGATAGTCTGTTACCTTTTACATATATTATCCGTTCCCCTCTTTTCTAACAGACGTAGGGTTGTGTAACATCTGTATTTATTCCCTTTAAGTTTTCAAAACCTTTCTCTTCTAGCTAACTTATCCTTTTACTTTTCTTTTTTATTCCACATACTTACCCTACTTCTAATAAATGCCCCAACAGTAATGACTCACATTTATTAAAACAGAATTTTTATAATTACTGAAAAAAACACAGAAGCAAAGTTGCATGTAATGAAATTTAGCGTAAGAGAACTAAGTTTAGGGAAGCATTTCAGTGTTCCTTTCTGACCCTTGCACAGTGTAGTAAGTCGCTGTCCAGTAGAAGTAGAGACAGACCACAATCAAAGAATACCAGGTTACTTCAGGGATACCATAGAGGAATTTTAGTCTTGTGAGGTTGATCCTATTATATTTTTTATATGATGATATTTAGACATTAGAACCTAGGAATACTTAGGAAACTACTTATAGTCTGTGTTGGGGTTGAATTTTACCGTCTGACATCCCTTATTAAGAAAACCATTTCTTCAAATATGAAACCAGTTGACTCAATGATAAGTTGTTGCCATTTGATTAACTGACATCTGAATGGTTAAGGCCTTAGCTTAGTTTTTAGAAAAGCATCATTCTTTTAACTACCAAAGAGAATCAAGCGGAGTTGAATGGAATGCAATAGTCTCACATTTGGTCCTAAACTGAAAGCCCAAATTATAGTAAATAAATATACAGCATATAAATATATAAATATAACAATGTCTATGTTTGTTTTTAAAGCAGTAGCTTCTCTTTACGGGGTTAATACTGCTTTCAAATCTGTGACAGAAAAGGGAAAGAAAGAAAGGGAAGACCATTTTAGGATGTGGTGTGACACATTTAGTCATATTTCCAGTAATTTTTTTCTTTGCTGCATTAATTATAGCACTCAAGTAAGTTACACAGATGTCACACTTTTCTACCAATTAGTATTATTTTGATGTGATCTACTTACTGGTTCAGATTGATGTAAGCTTTATCATTATTAAAGGTGAAGATGAGCAAGAGAATTCTATCCATAAACCCAGAGCAGAAAAGCAAAATGACTCAAACATTACTCCAAGAGATGTGGTAGCACATTAAAATTGTGTAGGGAATAAAATGAACTGTAATAAAGGCTAAAAGCAATGACTTTGAAGAGAAGCTTCCACCATTGCCTGTGACTTTCATCAGTATATCTGGCCTGTTTCATCCCAGACTCTGCATTTCAAGGTGAGACTTTGGTCATGCAGGCTGCATTTTCTACAGTTTTGTAGAATGTGTTTATCAAAATCACACAGGGGACATTTTGGCAAATATATTTCTGGGGACCTAGCACTAGAGATTCCAACTGAGTAGATATGGAAAGGGAAACATGTTTCTTGGGATTCTTATGTAGTGAACAGGTTTAGGAACCATTGCCAGCTTAGCACATATGTACTGGAAACCTGTAAGGAGCTGGCACTGTGTTTGGGTAGGCCCTTGAAACTCAGAAATTACTGAAAGCTATAGCTTCTGACCTAAAGAAATTTGGCTGTATTTTCTCACTTTCATTTCATTATTATGTCCCACCATGCTGCCTCTCTTCTCACTTTTCTTCTGTGTAAGTCTATTTCACTTTAAAGAGAATATTTAAATGTAAAGTTAATCTTCAATATTTAGTATTTCTCTTCATAACTTAAAAAAAATCAATGCTAATCCTAGAAATTACATCTGTTTACCACTAAGGAAGGGTAGTTGCCCTCTACATTAAGAATGGTTTCAGTACATTTTAGGATTCCCCTGGCATCGGCATCTAAAGATGGCTTGGAGCTGCAGGGAAAAGATGAGATGCCTGAGTTATTAACCCTTGCCTGACATTGCCTGGGCTCTTGAGGATGAACTGGGCATTTGAGAGCAAGTTTAGAGAAACCTGATGGAAAGGAACTTTACTTTCTTAGGGTCTGTAGGGTCGCTGGGCCTTGTAGACAAAAGACACTCAAAGAATGTTGAGGTTCAGTTGATTTTGTTTTTTAACTTAAAGTTAGCAATTAGGACATAACTCTCCCCCAGATGACGTTTTCATTTTCTCTAATTCCCTCAACAACAACAACAACAAAACATGCTTTATATTATTTGAGGTTATAGAGGCCTAATATCCAAAGGAATGGAATAAACACTGTAGGCAAACAGCAACACGTTAGACTTCTACCCATTGCTTATTAGCGAGGGAGTCAGTGGCTGTCCTAACGTGCTGAATGGATGAATGGCCACACTTCTGCAAGCAGCCTTTCTTTTGGCTCTTTTTTAGATATCCCAGGGTTTCTCAACTTTAATATATAAAAGAATTACCTAACACCTTTGTATATACATATCTATGTACTATATTTTAAGATTTTTCTTAATTTTACTTCTATGACATTGGACTACAAGTCACTTCAGAGCTCATCTCTAAGGTAGGTTGCGAGAGCTGTAATGACATACTTGTCCCACTGGAACGAAGTGATTGGGCATGATACAGTAACGAAGGGACAGTAAATGACTAAAAATGGATTTCCACTCCAAAAGAAAGGAATACTTACTTACCACTTTCTAAATTCCCTCCAAAATGAGTATTGGCCAAAGATATGTTAATGGAACACATAGGCAGAAGTTATGTATCAAAACATTTTACTCTCAAAGCACAAGATGGTTCTTTTTGCTAAGAGAAGATAACACCAGCTCTCTAACTGTGAGATGGTTTCCTGGAGCTTTACAGAAGGAAAATGACTGGGTGAGCTGCCTATTCGATGCCTTTTGGCTTTAGTTTCAAGTGTCCTGGGCCAAGTACAGACAGCCCAGAGACAGCCTACTCCCTCTGCTCTTGACAGGGTCCTCAGGTGTTGCTTTATTTTTTTTAAACCTATACATTGTAGTTCAAATATAATATGGTTCCCGTGGAGGAAATGCATTAACTCCATTTACAAAAACATTTTAAGGAGAGTGGCTTCCTACTAGAAATCAAAAAGGAATATTTTAGGTATAAAAAACTAAAATAGAATTATTGAAAGGAAAATAGGGTATTTGTAAAAAATGACAACTAGAAGTAGATTTATTTCACATTTTCACTAATCATAGTAATAATAATACCCCCAAAGTTTGGGTATTAATTGAATCATTTTGTGGCCCACAATACATTTTTTATCAATTTAGATAGGAAATATATTATGACTAGAATTTGGAAGAAATATTAAATAAGAACCCAAAATGGAACTCATTATTAGCTTATTCTCTTGTTCCCATTTACTCAAAATCTATAATTACCAATTTTTGTCTTACTGGAATCATATCCTTCCCAACTTTGCCCAGTCTCCTGTCGTTGTGAAGTTTGATGACTCTGACAACAGAATTGACATTGGGCGTTCTGAGAAGTCCAGTTTCAGTTTTAAATAAGCAGTTCAATTTCTTTAATACTGTGCAAAAAATATGGTATCTGAAGGAAGCGAGGTATGAACAGGAAGAACTTGAACCTGAGGTCAGACCTGGGTTTCAGATCGTTTCTGAATAGCTGGTCACCCTCAGCCATTCAACTTCTGTGTGAGACAGTTCTCCTTATAAAGTGGAGTAAATATTACCTCCTTTACTACCACTTACTACTATGAAAGTCCCAGAGAGAATAAAATGGACACTAGATGTGAAAGGGGCAGTGCGAGACAAGTATTACAAATGAGATTTTTGACTCACTGCTTTTATGCTTATATGCTTATTTTTTCATCCTAAACTTTCTTTTCAAAACTTTTAAAAAGCCAAAATCAAATGTATCTTCATTATTGATGTGCAAGTCAGGGAATGGGCAGGAATCAGCATCAGGTTTAGGAAAAGTCAGAACAAATAGGATCTATCTGATGGTGAACAGCTGGCTAGATAGAAAAGGTCCATAACGTCTTTTTTAAAAAATAATTTTTCTCCACATTATTTTTACAAGGAATATTACACAAACCTCTAGGATAATGACAGACCTTAAGTGCTACAAATAATTCACCATTTCAGGAAGTAAGTGCAGTCTACCGATTTTTGCAATGCTATGTTTCTAGAACAATCCAACACAAACTTTTGAGTTAGTACTGAACAGAGAGAGCAAATGAGTGCTATACTTGGATTTTTTGGCATAAATACATGATTTACTAATGGCTAAAACTTGGTTTAATGCCAAAGATACAACTGCATCCTTGCCTATTAATATTTCATTACATACTAATAGCTTTTTGCATAGAAATAGAAATTTCTGGGGTTATGGGCTGACGTAATAGCACCCTTTGGTTGATGTTGTGAGTGATGGAATATTGTTTTTATAAATAACTTGTTGAATTTTTAATATTATTCAAAAATCTGACCTAAAATATCTCAGCATGGTAACTGAATATCTCCTAGATTATCTGTTAGAATGAAATCATCCACTGCTATTGCTCTATGGTCCTATGGAATATTTCTAAACACAAGAGTTTAGCCTTGTTGGTGTTTTGTCCGGTAACTAAGACCTTTTCTCTGGATAATTACTTTCTCTCTGCCCAGGGAGTTGCAGAGTCTGAAGGAAGGCTCTTCTAATAAAATCTACTGTTATTTTCTTGAAGCTTCTAGAACAATGTTGTCATTTTGTTTATAGTTTACTGATAACTCCATACTTTGGTTGTGTCAAGCTTGCTTCTCTAAAATGAAGCCATTATATGACCTGAATGAAACCTTGATATGTACCAGGAACTAATTTATTATATTAGATGCCCTATTGCTAATGTTTTAAAATTGTCAGTCGTCGATATGGCTAGATGATTCCACCATTAACTAGTTGTGCAACCTTGGGAAATTTAAAGAACTTTCTGTGATTCTGTTTCATTGTTGACAAAAAGGGGGATAACAGTAGTATTGAAAAGATTTGCTCTGACAATTCAGTAAGAGTTGCTTACATTTTAAATGGTGAACAGAGGCCTCGCACACAGTAAGCAGCTGATAAAGATTAGCTGTTATTATTGTTATTATTATTATTATTATTAAATGTGAATGTGTATAATAGTCATAGTGCTGTTATTATCAAAGATATGGGTGATGAAGCTACATGTATATTTACTGAAATAGTTAAATAGGCAAATATTTAAAAAAATAAATCTTTGTGTTTAGCTTGTTTACCTACCTTATGAAAATAAGACAAAAAATGTGGATAAGCCAATCTCTTTACTTGAACTTTTACACTTGAATTCTTTACATTTCTTGCATGATAGAAAAATATGTAGATAATAGAACCCAAGAATATTTAAAAACTACTAGCATCACAGATATTTTAAAGGATACCTAAAAAACATTTATGTTGTGCTTCCTTTATTGTGATTTAGTCAGCTGTTATGGTAGACACTTTCGGTTGCCTTTGCAAGAACCTCCCCATCTCTCTTCCTCTTTCTTCTTAACAGACTTCTGATTCTATTCAGGTATCTGCTTACCCCTCAGAGACAAAGGATTAGATCCTGATAAATCTTACTCAACTTTGTGTACTTGTCTATTCCCCTTGCCAGTAATTGGTTTAAATAAGGGCATGTTCTAAATCTGTAACTAATGAGACATGAGGGAAAGTCTGCTGAAGGAATTCTGAGAAATGTTTTATCTGAAAATAGAAAAGGTCTCCTTTTTGCTTCTGGTCACTATGATGCTTGAAACTGTTGAGGCCATCTTGTGATCATAAAGTCACAAGCTTCAAGACAAAACTGATACGTGAAGATGGCAAAGCAGTAAGAGACAGCCGAGATGCTAAGGCATCGAATTAACCACCATTGGAATCGGCAGCCTCTTGGCTTCCTTTCTAAGAGAATAAATTCCTTATTGGTGCCATTTAGTTGAGTCAGGATTTTCTGGTAAAGCTTAAAAGCATCTTGAATAATAAAAGCATCCTAAATATTAGCTAAAAGCATCCTAAATAATGTTACCCCTTGTATATTTTCCTTATGATAGCATTTAAATATTATATAAATGGAAAATATAGGTAATTTATAACAGTGAGGATTCTACAGATACATAAATTATAATACAAGATATTTTCTGAAAATATAGCAGCATTTGATATCTCCCCAAAATATTATCATAGCAATACTTGGCAGTATTTTTTAACTTTTAAATTTGTTAAAACTTTTTAACTTTTAACTTTTATTTATTTATTTTTTAATTTTTTATACGTTTATTTTTTAAGAGATAGAGTGAGACAGAGCATGAGCAGGGAGGGTCCGAGAGAGAAGGAGACACAGAATCTGAAGCAGGCTCCAGGCCTTGAACAAGTATTCAGCACAGAGCCCAACTCGGGGCTCGAACCCACCAACCATGAGATCATGACCTGAGCTGAAGTCAGACACTTAACTGACTAAGCCACTCAGGTGCCCCTATATGTATTTTTTAACTTTAACATTCCTTTGCTGTAAATGTACCATATGTACAGTAAACTGTACAAATCATAATTGATAAAAAGTTTTTATGAAGTATTTACCAGTTTTTATAAGGTGAACACACCCATGTGAATCACCACCGAGTGAGGATCTAGAAGATGACTAGCTTCCCAAAAGTCTTCCCTGTATTCTCCATCAACAGCATCCCTTCATCCCAAGGATAACCACTTTTATAACATCATAGGTAAAATTTCCCATTTTTGAATATTGTATATTTGAGTTATGCATATGTATTCTTTTGTGTCTGACTTGTTTTGCCTAATATTTGGATTGTGAAATGCATCCATGTTATGCATAGCAAAGCAATTTATTTTAATTTTTATTTAGTATTCTATTATATTAATATACCATAGTCTATCCATTCTGATATGAAGGACTTTGATTTTGGCTACTGTGAATAATGTAGCTATGAGCATTCTCATATACATCTTTCATTGTATACATATTTACACATTTCTATTGAGTATATAATTAGATGTGGAATTGCTAGATCATAAGCAAATATCCCTCTGCAGTAGATATAGTCAGAGTTTTCTAAAGTGATTATATCAATATATACATCTACCATCCATATATAAATATAAAATTTGCTCTACATGCTTGCCAACATAATTTCAATTTTCATTTTAGCCTATCTGATATTGTATAGTGCTATCTTGTTGTTTTAACTTTAATTATCAGTTCCCTCCTCATTAATGAAATTGAGTGCCTTTTTATATGTTCACTGGACATTTGAATATACTCTTTTTTAAAGTTCATATTTAGGTCTTTTAATATTTTTCCAAAATATGTTTTCATTCTTGATTTATAGAACTTTGTTTTATATTTTGCATACATAGCCTTTGTCAAATTTGGGTATTTGAAATATCTACTTTACCTATGTAGCTTGTTTTTCACTCTGTTAATGATATCTCTGTAGACAAATAAGTTTTTAGTTTCAATAAAATCCAACTAATCACTTTTCCTTTATAGTTACTTTTTTGGGTTGTGACTAAGAAATCTTTGCCCAAGATCTAAAGTCATGAAGACATTCTTCTCTGTTTTCTTCAGAAGATTTATTATTTCTTTCATCCATCTGAAATTTATTTTTATTTTTATTTTTGTAAGTTTTTTTTACTTATTTTGAGAGATAGAGAGAGAGTGAGCAGGGGAAACACAGAGAGAATCCCAAGCAGGCTCCTCACTGTTAGCACACTCACAAACCATGAGATCATGACCTTTGCTGAAGCCAAGAGTTGGACTCTTAGCCAGCTGAGCCACCCAGATGCCCCTGGAATTGATTTTTATGTAGGTATAAGGTAGTGATAAAAATACATTGTTTCCATACATATATTCAGTTGATCTCACTGTTTTGCAGAGGGGGCTTTGAGATAAATCAGGTGGATTTTTAGATCCATCTATAAAAGTGGAGACAAAGAATATAAACCATGTAGAAAAGAGTTTAAGACACATAGAGAATGCAGTAAGAATATACAACATAGATACAATTAAAGTCCTAGAGGAAGAAGGAGGTGAGAATGGACCAAAAACAACATTTGAAGAAATAGTGGCTCAGAGAAACCTCAAACCACAGGTTCGGGAAGTGCTGTCAACCTTAAAAAGATAAAAAATAAAGAAAACTACAAGTATACATATAATAGTATAATGGAGAAAACCAAATGCAAAGACAAAATCTTAAAAGCTACCGGGGAAATAAACATTATCATCAAAGGGGCTACAACAAGACTGGCGATAGACTTTTTAATCATAGACGGTGGACGAGAGAAAACATTGTATTGACATCTTCAAACTGCCAAAAGAAAATAAGTAATTAGAATGTTCTAGCTTTCATAAATGAAGTTTAAATAAACACATTTTCAGACTAGCAATGACAAAAGTCATTATCAGAACAACACTAAGAAAATATTAACAAGTATTCTTCAGGCAAAGGAAAATGATTCCAAGTTGAAGTCTGAAGATGATAGGAAAGATTGAAGTAGAATAGATTGAACATGGGTAGGTATAAATTAATGCTGACTGTACTAACCAATATTAATAATGTCCTGTAAAAATATGCTGGAATATAAATTGGAGGGGAAGCTACTTGTCTGTTTTAATGTTCATGCATTGTGTAGGAAGGCAATTTATATTACATTTTGGTAAGTCAAGAGTGGATATTACAATCTCTAGGGGAACTTTCATCTAAAGTAATAGTAAAGGGATGAATAACTATAAAGGTAACATATAGGAACACCAAAATGATAAGTAATGAATCCAAAAGAAGGGAATCAGGAAAGAAGAAACAACATAGATGTATTTTATTGGGGATTCACTTGAAGTGGGAGTACCCATCATAAAGCTGGGACACCATGCTACCAGCAATGGAAAATCCTTTGTTCTTTTTTTTTTTTTTTGACATAAGCAAACCAGGAATCTCCCCCTCTCTTTCATAAGCCAGTATTTTCATTATTTTTATATCAAGAATATTTGCTTTAGATTTTGACCTGACACCTTTTTGCAGACCTGTGCTAATCTTTTGTAGCATTTATCCAAAGTTCAGTCCATCCCTAATATGCTTTCTGAAACACACACACACACACACACACACACACACACACACATACACACAAAATGAAAATCTGAGCATATAACACCTCCACCTCCCGTTCCCTTGAATGCCTCCACTTTTCTTTTCCTAACAAGCTGTCATTTAATTGACAGAGTTCCTGATACCTAGTGGCCTTGAATTATTTTCTCCTCTAGTACCATCTTTAGTGATACAAACACACTGTACCTCCATATCTTCTTGAAATATGCTAAAGTCCAGCATGCACATCTGTCTGAGCATAATTTATTTTATTCCTTGGGTATTAGTTCTCTGTAATAGCATGCTACATTTGCTATAGGTTCTTATTTCTTCACTTTAATTATTAGGTCCTGAGAAGTGTACCTTCTCTCTACCCCTTTAAATACTGAAAGGAGCATTGAAAAGCCTAGATGCCAGTATGCTTGTCATTAGCCTCCACTTCCTTACCTCCATCCCTCTCCTCTTCCTTATTGTTGTTTCTTCAGCTCTGTAGTCTGTTGCCTTCTTTGGATCCTGATACTTACCTGATATTATTTTTCTTTAACAACTCCCAGAGATGTGCTTTTCTAAATAACTGACCATCTTTGCAACTCTTGCTTTCTACAACTCTATATTTTATAAGAAAAGTAACTTAGTTTTCTTGTAAAATTTTGGAAGGCACAAAAAATTGCAACACCAACAAAAATGAATAAAAAGCACATGAATGTGCTAAGAGAATCATCCTAAGAGAATCACGATTAAAATTTTAGTA
Organism: Suricata suricatta; assembly: GCF_006229205.1. Classification (NCBI taxonomy): domain Eukaryota; kingdom Metazoa; phylum Chordata; class Mammalia; order Carnivora; family Herpestidae; genus Suricata; species Suricata suricatta. The sequence goes on from NC_043709.1 coordinate 122,941,628, forward strand.
TATAGTCTTAGGAAAAAAAGATGTAATTTTTCTTTTGTTTCATACAATTCTTCTCACTGACTTTGGAATCTTTTATTTCTTGCTGGTGATTATATAGGGACAGAGATTAGTTACTTAATTCCCAAAGCTTTTTTGTAAGAGATGAGAATGAAGACTGAGTTCTTTTATTTTTCCAGGTAACTCATATTATCTGTTGCAGAGCTCCTGATTTTGCATACTTCTTGGTTTTAATGCATTTACAGATGCTCAGTTCCTCTTTTATTTATTTATTTAAATCCAAGTTAGTTAATATATAGTGCAGTAGTCATTTTAGGAGTGGAATTTAGTTGTTCATCACTTAACATGTAACACCCAGCACTCATCCCAACAAGTGCTCTCCTGAATACCCATCACCCATTTAGCCCATCTTCCCCATCAACCCTCAGTTTGTTCTCTGTATTTAAGAGTCTCTTATGATTTGCCTCCCTCTCTGTTTTTATCTTATTTGTTCCTTTCCCTATGTTTATCTCTTTTGTTTCTTAAATTTCACATATGAGTGAAGCATAATACACTCTAGTTCCATCCATGTTGTTGCAAATGGCAAAATTTAATTCTTTTTGATTGTCGAATAATATTCCAATAAACATATACATCTTTATCCATTTGTCAGTCGATAGACATTTGGACTCTTTCCATAATTTGGCTATTGTTAATAGCACTATTAACATTGGGTACCCCTTCGAATCAGAGTTTTATGTCCTTTGGATAAATACCTAGTAGTGCAATTGCTGGGTCATAGGGCCGTTCTACTTTTAATTTTTTGAGGAATCGCCATACTGTTTTCCAGAGTGGGTGCACCAGTTTGCATTTCCACCAAACGTGCCAAATGGTTCCCCTTTCTCTGCATCTTAGCTAACATCTGTTGTTTCCTGAGTTGTTAATTTTAGCCATTCTGACAGGTGTGAGGTGGTACCTGATTGTGCCTCAGCCTTGAGGGGAGAATGCTAGGGATAAGTGGGACTTGAGCTTTTTTTCACCTTAGAGAGAACTGCATTTTCATGGATTTTCTGCTAGGGTACTCATCAAGTCATGTAAAGCCTCAATGAAAGTTTCTTATTAAACAAAATGAGACTGTTTAGATAACTAGCAAACTTTCTGTGTTACAGGAGAGTAAGATTTGGATCTTGGTCATGTAGAGATAAGTTTAATGTGCCTTGGTAGCTATGCTCAGGTATTGGAAATAAACATTTTTGTTTCTTTAAACAAACCATCCAGAATTTCTAAAATTTGATGTTCAGACATTTTAAGAAGTAAAAGAAACTATGACTCTTGCTTCTAAATTTTGGCTTAATTGGAGAAGAAAGAGAGTAAGCAGATGACTAAAACCTGATAAGGTTCCCAATTCATTTAATTTTATTCATCCCACTTAAAATTGAGTATGAAAGACTGTTTTGACTACATCTGTTACTATCTGTATGTTCTTATGAAGATGGTAAATTGCCTAAATCTGTTAGCATAATTCAATTATTCTGCCTATAGAGATAATACTACAAATTTTATAAAAATGACCTATTTAGTGTTTGGTTCTAGTTTGGTCATAAAATTATAGAGTTGGTGACTTTACAAGTCATCTGATTTATCAAAATCTGTGCAGCAATTTCTAAAATTTAGAGTGCATAAAGGTCATATAAGGTGATTTTGAATAGTACAAATCTTTGGACTTAATTTCCAAGATATTTTGAATTAAATAGGTCTAAATATGTCCCAGAAAGCTTGACAAGCACCCATGGCAATTATTAGGCAGGTATTTTATGGAGTATTTTTTGAAAACCATCATATAACTTACATTACTCCTATCAGATAATTATTTACTTTGCAAGAGGGTACATAAGCTCTATGAACTTAGAACCCTTGGTAATTGTCAGCATGTTCCCAAGAAATAGGAAAAAGATCTCATTATTATTTCATAGAAGAGGGAGGTGCTATTAAATTAAGTGTTTTACTTAAGATCATTATGCATATCTAGTAATAGAAGCTGGAATATAACTCAGACCTCAGACACTAATCTGAAGCTACTGGGTCACATTTGCCTTCATTAGTATCTGAATTTTCATTATTGCTCTGTGTTTGGTATTCTTCTCAAAATAGACATTCATCAGGACTCATTGCCATAAAGGTCCAAGCAGCTGGAAACACTCTTCTTATTGTACAGTGTTAGATTGAAAATAGACCTGACAATATGAAAGCACAGAGAATTCACTGACAGTATTTTTTGTGTTATTTTGTTGGGGCTGGAGATCAAATTAAAAACTAATTATCTTGATTTTTGAAAAAGAGACTGCAGAATCTCATTCTCCATCTGTTCTATGGTTTGTTCTATTCAAGATAAAACGTTACAAATGCTTTATATTACAAAGTAAATGTCTAAACACGAAACAGTTGCATCGTCATTTACTAGAAATGCTGGTTCTATTTATAGTTACTATATTCAAGTAATGCAGCTGCATTCTCCAAAATGAATGTCATTTGCTATATTTGACCCTGTGTGGAGATAGAAGCCAGTGTCCATATTTTCCAGGTAAATAAGGACAGACTTCATCTGTCCCGTATTGCCATAGCAGACCATCTAACCTATCCCTCAGTGGTCCAGCCAGGCAACATCCTGCAAAGAGAGACAAAAAGAACCCTCCTGCTGGCTGACCAGTGGGAACTCCACTAAGCCTGTCTCTGATAGAGGCGTTTTTCATGCCCATCCTACTGTGTGGCAAGGCTCCTGACACGATTTCTGACTTCTGTTACAGAACAAAAGTTAAAGACGCCTTTGTAGTACTTTGATCTCTTGTGAAATCAGACAACAAGAGCACCCTTTGTGAATCCAAAGCCTGAGTCTGGAAAAGATCCATATTTCTCACAATCCTGTAACGTAGCCATTTGTATTTTTACTAATCATAAATTTAAACATAAGCCAGATTAAGATATTGCACGGGACAGAAGCCAAAGATTTGTGGTTTAAACATGAAGCAATGTTACCTACAGTTTCATGATCCTTATAATTTTTGATCATTAATAATCCAGATGTACTAATGATGTTATTTATAAATCTGCTTGTTTTTCTTTTGTTTCTTTTTTTAAATCATTAATATTAGCTATATTTATCCTGGAAAAATCAAATTTTGCTGCCTTCTATTGGTTTTCCCTATAGTTTGCACTTCAGCTATTTAGGATATCTTAATAGGGGCTTGCTTTATTTTACAAATAGGGAACTCAAAGCAGAGATAGCCCCAAGAACTGATTCTATTCCAGAGAACCATCAGAGGGCATCACAGTCCATGTCAGCATTGGGCAGCCAGGCATTGGTAGGATGGAGTGTATGTGTGGGGTGTGGGGGGACAATGATATGGGATCTAGAAAAGTATTGGATTAAAACCGTTTGAGCAATTTGTATTGCTTCTAGAGCGCACTGAGGGGATGGCACTTTAGCATATCTCAAGTCAGAGGCCTGGAGCTGAGCTGCTGACCCAAGCCACTCCTAAATGGCATAACAAGGCTGTGCTTAAATAGGCTGTATGTGCTGAGTGTTACATTTTCACCAGATTACCCCGAAGAGGTCAGTAGCCATATTTTAAGTTCTTATAAAGCTCTCATGTTTCTGGGTGCTCTCATAATTATTTTGAACAAAGAAATATTGTTCTGGAACAACAAAACAACTGGATATGATTTATTCAATTTTAGATTTAATGCTCATAAAGTCACCCGACAAGGTAAAAGTCACCAACCCACACTCTCCCAAAAAGGGAAATCACTTGGTAAGTGTTCTCAGATGTACATTTATTTTTTTAATGTTTTTTTATTTTTATTTTTGAGAGACAGAGAGAGACAGTGTGAGCAGGGGAGGGTCACAGAGAGAGGGAGGTACAGAATCTGAAGCAAGCTTCAGGCTCTGAGCTAGCTGTCAGCACAGAGCCTGACACGGGTCTCGAAACCATGAACCGTGAGATCATGACCTGAGCCGAAGTCGGGTGCTTAACCAACTGAGCCACCCAGGCACCCCTCAGATGTACATTTAACTTGTCTAACTTTTCCATGTATATATGCTCCTTATGGATTTCTTGGGTCTTTTTGTAAGCCATTCCATTCTTCCTCTGGGGCATTTAGGTAAGAAATCAAAATTCAGTTTGATAAATATATGGAGTATTGCATTCCTGAAGGCAAGGCTGAATTTATCCTTGTTTTGTTGCCTGTGAAGACTTCATGTTGGGGGAAATTCCTGAAAAAAATGAAGAAACTAAGTCATAATTTTGAGTTACAGAACTTGAACCTGGTCATTTCAATAGATAACAAAAGATTTAGATTCTGTGAATGTACCTGACACAGGCATGAAAAGCCTGGGGCATCAGGTTAAGAACACAGATGTGGAGTTAGATATACCCAAGTTCAAATCCTGGCTTGATTTTCCTAAATTGTGTCACTTAAGAAAAGTTACATAGCCTGCAGAAGACTCAGTTGTCTCTTCTTTAAATTAATAATAATTATAATTCCTACCTCATAGGATTGTATTGAGGATTAACTGAGATGCTTGTAAAATGTTTAACATCTGGTGCCTGAATTAGTTCTCTATTGGTGTTATAACAAATTACCAGATATTCCATGGCTTAAAACAACACAAATTTATAATCTTATGGTTATAAATTCTTTAGGTTAGGTTAGGAAGTCTAATACCAGTCTCATTGGGCGAGGTGCATTCTCTTTTGGAGGCTCTAGGAAAGACTCTTTCCTTGTCTTTTCTAGCTCCTAGAGACCTTCCTTCCACATTTCTTGGTTCATGGTCCCCCTCCTTCATCTTCAAAGCAAGCAGCGTAGCATTCCTCTGACTCTTCTTCCATAGTCACATCTCCCTCTGGCCACAGCCAGAAAGTTTCTCCACTTTCAAGAATATGCGTGCTTAGATTAGACCCTCTGATAATCTAGAAGAGTCCCCCCATATCAGGGCCTTTAATTTAGTCACATGTGTTTAGTTCCTTTTGCCATGTAAGGTAACATTCATAGGTTCCAGGGATTAGGATGTGGATGTATTTGGGGGGCCTACAACAGTGCCTAAAAAATTATTGGTAATAATAGATCATATCATCATCATTGTTGAAGCCATTATTTCTTTCTTCATCATTTTGCATTTGGCATTTTTAGGAGTTCAAAAATACTTGCTTTATTTTTTGTAAGAGAGGACTGTTTAGAAAATTGGAAGACACTATGGAGTACAGATAAAGGTATACATTCATGTGTTATATTTTCCTGATATTTCAATGTATTTCTACATAGTATTTTGAGCTTTTCAGAAGAGGTATAGCATTTTGAAATTGAAAATGATGTTGGTGATTATATGGTCCAATTATAATTTTACAGATGGAAAAGCTGAAGAATAGGCGAGCCGAATTACCTGACTGTAGTCATAGTTTGTTACAAACAGTGCCAGTGTGAGAAGTGTAGTCTTTATTCTACTCTGCCATAATGTTCCTACCACCATGACTATCAACACTCAACATTTTTGTGGGCCTTAGTGGGCTAATAATAAGCCTTTGGTGCAAATGTCTATTAAAGGACCTTTGTGTCTATTGTGGTATGTGCATGCTTTCTTCTTCCACACTTCTTGGCTATCATGTAGGGCTTTGGGCCTATGTGGCCTGAAAGCTGATGAAGAGTTAATGCCACTCTCTGAATTATTCTATTCTCTGGATTATTCTATTTTGAAAAATTATTTTCCCTGAATTTTTTAATTCTTGATTTGTTTATTTTTCAGAATTGTGTTGTATGAGTAGGTTATAGCATTTTCATGTTTCAGGTGGAAAGAGGTCTTAGGCTGATGTAGGTAGAAGGCCTAGATAGGTAGACCTGTTAACTTTCTAAATACTCTTTTATGACTAAGATACAAATGATGCAGACGAGAGAAAAAGTTAAAGACAGCTCATACTGTTACTGCAAATATTGCCTAGAAATTATATTTTAGGAAGGATGGAAGGAAGACCACATATGTATTGTCCATATACCAGAAAAAAACCAAATTTATATTCTCTTTAATAAGTCTTACAATATTGTATAGCAGAATATCAATGGCTAAGAATCTACAAATAGTACAATTGGTGGATAAAGTTAATGAGGATAAATGCTATTTGGCCCTACCTAGCATTCCATAGTGCCAAACAAATAGAAACTGAGTGCATATCTTTCCCGGTGAAGCCAAAGCAGATTGTTACTGGAGTGCACAAATAATGAGTCTGTAATATTCTCCAAAAGCTCTCTTTAGTTCAATATACATGATCTCCTCATCCCCACTGACAGGAGAGGCCCGTACCTCAAGTTATAGATCTAGGGGGACTGGAATGTGTTATGTAAAAGAAGAAGCTTCAATTATAGGGCTCTTCAGGACATTTGAAACTTGCTTTGAGGATTTACTTTAGCTGTTCAATTTATACAATGTTAAATTTTAGGTTGGAATCCAAAGAAAATCAATCAACTGGAATCCTGACGTTTCTCATGATTTCACTGTTGACAACCCAATTCTAAATGTCTGTTAACATTTGCATTCTTTTCATATTGCTGCTGTAACAAATTACCACAAAACTAGTTACTTAACACAAATTTCTCATCTAATCATTCTGAAGGTCAGAATTCTGAAATCAGCCTCACTCCTCTAAAGTCAAGATGTCAGCAGGACTAGTTCCTTCTGGAGATGCTAGGAAAGAATCTTTGCTCCTGCATTTTCCAGCGTTAGCTTCCTGCCTTCCTTTGCTTATTGACCCTTTCTAGCTTCACACCAACTTCCCCTTCTTTCATTTTCTTCTCTGACTCTGACCCTCCTACCTCTCCCTTGGAAGGACCATGTGATTACACTGGGCCCACCTGGGTAATCTAGGATAAATTCTCCATCTCAATGTGCTTATGCCACATAAAGTAACGTATTCACAGATTTTGGTGGTTAGGGTATGGGTATTCTTGGAAAGGAGCACTGTTAGCCCACAGAAGTTAGAGCTACTCCAGGGTCCAGTGAACTCAAACTGGTGTTATTTTCTGGCAAGGCTAAAGGAAAGCCTGACTTGCCAACTTTATCTGGAAATTTTGCTAGTGGAATAATGCCATGGAAATCTGTCTTGTGTGCTTTGTGGAAATAGTTTGACTTATTGCAAAGATGAGCCTGGCAACCATAAAAGTTGAATAAATTGGAACTATAAGATGACAGGGGCTGAATTTCCATGTTTAGCTAATGAACTGTATCTGAGCATAGCTGACAAAAAGATGAATGAGAATAGGCTTCATCTTAATTGGGGTGACCCTAATTTGGAAAAATCAGTGGGTCATGGAAGATGATCTCTTTCATTAATAACTATGTATTGTGAATATCCAGAAATTAATGCTTTTTAATAAAATTCAATATTTTTTAATAAAATGGAGTTATGTCCATAAAGTTTTGTTGGCAGAGTTACAGTCAGTAGAAGGTAATTGGAGAAATGGATTGATATCATTCTTGGACCCTTTTTTTCTAGCTAACAATACATTGACAATATTCCTTATCTGAATCAGTCAAAATTCTTGTGAAATCCTATCCTTTTTTTCACTTCTCTGTAACCTGCTCTTTACTTGTAAACATAGTATTGAAGGTGCTCTTTGTGGAGCTACACCACCATTTTCTTTATTTAGCCCATTGGCCAATTTTTTGTACTAATTTTAAAAGGATTAGGGCCAGGATCAGAAGTGAGAATGATAGGGAAGGTAAGGGAATGGAAGTTTTCTTAGTTCATACTGCAAGGAGTGGTGTATTGAAGGGAAGTCAAACTTTCTTATTTCCTAAAGGTTTTCTAAGAATTGGTTGCCTTGGAGACAGAGCAGTAGTTTCTGATTAGATCTGAATGTTGGTGAGTGTCAGGGGTGATGGCCTTTCCTCCATCCTTGCTAGGATTTGTCCACCTTTCTTTCCTGTCCTGTATAAAACAAGACTATATGTATTTATGTACATGTGCTCATCATAGTATTTTTTATTTCCTGGACTTCAGTGTCTTTCATTCATTAATTTATTCATTCACTAATTTGCTCAACAAATATTTGGTTGCCAGGTACTTAGGAGTATTGTAAGATGTATAATAGGAATGTGACCAAAATGCTAAGAGCAAATAGCTCTTCCCAGGTGAGAGGGAGAATGTTTCACAGAAGAGGTAACATCTGTGTCTGGAAACGTTCAGAACAAGTGTTAGCTTACAGAGAAAGGCTGGCAACCTTACCGTGTGCTCACTCTAAATCTCTCCTAAGGACAGTCTGCCTATGAAGAGAAGGCATTCTTGGGATTCTGTCTAAAACGTTTTCTTTGTTTCAATTAGGGTGTCTAACATTTGAAATAAAAATGTGACCCCTGTAAGAAGTGTCCAGCCAAGACAGGTTGAGGAAGGGAAGGTTATGCCCTCTGTGTGACAGCTTGGAAGGAAGGCAGTGGGCAGCAGTGATAGCAAGTAAACAACTTTATTTTCATGTTGAGTTGTCCTGAGAAGCTGGGATGGGGGCCTGGGGCGGGATGCCTGTCCTGGGACAAAGGGTCAAATACAACACTGGACCCAGTGAAGGTCTGAGGGGATTTCAGGGCTTCCTGAATTGGTCTGAATGGTGTCATTATAAAAATAGGGCAAGAGACAAAGGAGTAAAGTTAGCTGTTGTCTCTATGCATTTTTAAATTGATTCTGGTGGGGACTTGCTTCTGTTAAGGGTGATACCCTGGCCTGGTACATTAAAGCCACCAATAAATTTCTTTCTTTTCTAATAGTGGGAAAGTAGCCACTGCCCAGAGCCACTCAGATAACTAAGTCCCCATCCTTCCAAGTCCTGGACTTCCTCAGTTGCGGGGGACCTCCAGGACCATGCTCTAGTGCCATGGCCAGCATCTGTTCTGAGTGTTTGGTATCCATGCCATACTGGTCACTAAATAGTTTTAGTAACAGTCCGGTGAAGCTTACCACGATAAAGTTAAGGCCTTCAAGTTAGTTGATGAAAAACGAACATTGCCCAGCCTCACAGCAAGCTCAGCAATGGCCCACTATTGAGTCCGGCAGTCCTTGCATTGTGTCAGATAAGAAAGCAAGTCTTTGAGGTAGCGATTGAAAACAGACAAAGAAATTCATGCAAAATTCTAGTATATATTTTGGTGTTCACTCTTGCTTTGAAATAACATCTCAATTTCTAGAACCTTTTTTGGTGGAGTATAAGCTTATTTGAATGTTTATACTAATACAACTTTAGTAAGTGTATAGTATTAAGCAGGAAGGGCAAATATGGCCTCGCTGCTTGATTGCTTCTGGCTTTTCAACTACCTACCCTGCCATTTAGAGATATTTATTCCAGATTAAAAGTACAGGTTTTGGAGATCTTTTCTATTTCTAACAGGATCTGTGCTCAAAGAAATAGATGAAAATATAAAAGCAGATGACACGTACAGTGCTAGAACGGACGTAAGAGTCTGAAGTGGTTGTTCGTAAACTAATTTTCTGTAGCTCTGCTTATATTTCTTCACGTCCTTCGTATTACAGGGCTGCCACGATAATACTTCTGCATTCAAACAATCTTGTTAAAATCCTGCAAGACTATTACTAGGCACAATTTAGGGGAAATAGATTCCTGCTGTTGAGTACTTTGTTCTCCAAGAAAATCCAATTTTGTATTAAATAGCTAATTTTGTAGTCCTTAAGCTTATTATTTAACATATATATACAGTTAGTATTTAAAAAGTACTTTACAATGATTATTTCCTACACCTTACTTTGTAAGGTAGATTTAGCCTAATTAGAACTCTTGAACATAGCACAAAACAGAGGCCAAGTTTTCTTTTTTAAATCACTAAAGGGTTCCATTACTGATTTTTTTATAGTAAAAAATTGGTGTCATCGTCTTGAAATATAAAGTAAAGAGTTCTGGACAATTGCCACCTTACTCACCTTTTTGCTTGCTGTGTCTTATTGTGGGATCAGAAGAGGACCTTCCCTTCACAACTAAATAACGGAATTTTCCTCTGCGGGAAGGCTCAACAGTGTTCAAATAGTGCTTTACCAATAGCTAGTTAATGTTTTCAAGTCTACAGAGTAACAAATTTTAATTTGATAGTAAAGTACATTCATTTGTGAAAATCCCTGAATATCTTGCTTCAACTCCCACAATGACTTAGGCTCTCTATAGGAAACTAAGTATATGGTTTCATGTAAATAACTACTTTTTTAATCTGGTTATTCCTATGTTAAAATATACTAAGTATTAACAATTATTTTGTTAAAATGTTTTCATCATAATCATACTTGCTTCTTTTTCCTAACTCCAAATAGAATTTTTCCACTTGTGGCTGATTATTTGTTTATTTAATAGGCTCAGATTATTGTTTATACTTACCAAATGTGGCTCTTAGCTGTTATCACTAGAAGTTTAATAACAATTTTGTGTTAAATTGTTAGAAACCGTTGTATTTTCTTCATGACGTTTAGCATTATTTACGACTTCAGTAATTGGCAAATTATATTTCATTTCTGTGTGGAAAATCACGAAATCATTGTCCTTTTTCAGATCAGATATCTGATTGCCTTTATTTTCCAGTGGGAAAACCAGTTGCTGACCGTAGTTAAACTGAATTACTTAGACGTGCTGGGGACACCACCGGTACCAGTCATTGGTGGTGAAATACCTTGGTCATGGATTCTTTTCTAGAATTTTAAAATCAGAGTGGGAGCTACACCCACATTCTTCTAGCCTAAACCACCAATCTAGGTTTTGTTTCTTTTTCGGAACATCTTTGGTAAGTGCTTAACCGCTAAGCACCAATACTTGTAAGGAAGAGAACTCACCACATGTTTGTATTTGAGCATCTTTTACTAATAGACATTCTTTTATATTGAGCCAAAATGTAGGTACTGTGAATTGAAGCACTTGGGGACAGATCAAAGAAAAAACATAACCATGAGGTGACAAGAACACAGGATGTGCTTTATTTGGGTGTCTCCTGGACAGCTGCAGGCGAGAAATCCCTCACAGCAGCCTCTCCAGAGTCAGCAGGGCAGGGTCACCACTCAAAAGGAGAACTCAAGGCAGCTCCTGGGGAAAAGGGGACTTATGCATGCGGGTGATGTTGCTCAGTTACAAGATGGGAAGTCTCTGGGTCAGAGAGTTCCAAAGGGCACAGAGGCTTGGGGTCCTTTGTAGTGTCAGGGTTTGTCTAAACTGGGGCTAGCAGGTGTTGGATGTAGTTTAGCAGGGTATGCGAAACCGGCAGGCCCTCAGTGGCTAAAAACATGCATATTTGGGCAATATTTAAAGTGATTGGATGTATAAAAATTTCGATTTGGCGCTGGTAGATTGGAACTAATTGTGTGCCTTCTGTAAAGAAATAGAATGTAGGGCCAATATAAAGGAGCCATCTTTAGCTCATTTATATAACACCCTTAGAGGTGATTAGAGAAATATATTAATATTATCTTGCAAAATACAGATATTTATAGCTCTGTGTGATTTTAAAGTTTTTTAGACAGTGTTTATGTCCTAATGAGTCTTTACTTTTCTCTGACTTAAATATTTCTGGCTTCTCCATGTCTAACTTGTATAATACTATCCTGATCATTCTCGTTCCTTAATTTAAAGTTTATTTTTTATTTTCTTAAAATATACAATCCAACAGTTTTTAGCATATTTAGAGAGGTGTAAAACTGTCACTACTATCTAATTCCAGAATATTTTTGTCACTTCAAAAGGAAAGCGGTACCTACTAGTTGCCACACTTCATTACTGTCTCTCCCTAGCCTTTGAAAATACTATCTACTTTCTGTCTCCATGAATTTGCCTATTTTGAATGTTTCATATAAATGGAATCATATGGTATATGGCCCTTTATGTCTAACTCCATTCACTTAGAAATCATCCATGTTATAGTATGTATTTTTATTTCATTTTTTTATGGCTGAATATTCCACTGTATGGATATATGCCATTTTTATTTATCCATTCACCAGATGATAGACACTGGGATTATTTTTACTATTATACTATTATGAATAATGCTGTTGTGAAAATTTGAGTACAAGTTTATGTGTGAGTATATGTTTTTAGTTCTCGTGGGTATATACCTAGGAATGGAATTGCTGATTATTTTTTTTTAACTTTTTGAGGATTTCCAAAATGTTCCTATAATGATTTATATCATTTTACATTCCCACCAGCAAGGTATGAGACTTAAAATTTCCTTACATCCTTGTCAACATTTGTTAATGTCTGGTTTTTGTTGTTGTTATTGTTATAATTATCCTAGTGCCTATGAAATGGTATCTCATTATGGTTTTGATTTGCTTTTCCGTAATGGCTAATGATATTGAGCATCTTTTCATGTGCTTATTGGCTTTTTTATATCTTTTTTGGAGAAATGTCTATTTGGATTATTTGTCAAATTTTTCACTGGATTTTTTAAAACTTGTTGAGGTGTTAGAGTTCTTACATATTCTCAGTAAACTTTTCTCATCTGTTATGTGACTTGCAAGCATTTTGTTCCATTCTATGAGTTGTCTTTTCACTTTATTGATGATATTTTTTGACACACAAAATTTCTTAATTTTGATGAAGTCCAATTTATTCTTTTACTTTTCATCTTTTTTTGTGTCAGTTTAAGGCTAGATGTCCAAATCCAAGGTCATAAATATTTACCCCTATACTTTATTTTAATATTTTTATAGTTTTAGGTGTTTGATGCATTTTGAGTTTATTTTTATACATGGTGTGAGACAGGAATGTAACTTTATTCCTTTGCATGTGAATATCCAGTTGTCCTAGTACCATTTATTGAAAAGGCCATTTTTTTCCTCGTCATTAAATTGTATTGGTACCATAATCAAGAAATCAATTGATCATAAATGTAATCCTTGACCCTTTAATTCTATTCCATTGATGTATATGTTTATTTATATTCCAATACCACACTATTTTGATTACTGTAGCTTTGTGGTAAGTTTGAAATCAGGAAGTGGGGGGCTTGCTTCTTCAAGATTTTCTTTTTTTTTTTTTTTTCTTCTTGATTATTTTTCTTTCTTCAAGATTGGACTATTCTGGTCCCTTAAACTTTCCTATGAACTTTAAGATCAACTTGTCAGTTCTGGGAAAAAAAAAATGGCATCTGGGATTTTGGTAGGGATTTCGTTGACTCTGTAGACCAATTTGAGTAGTGTTGTCATCTTTACAATATGAGGTATTCCAAACCATGAATATGAGATGTCTTTCCATTTATTAAATCTTCTTTAATTGTTTTTCAATAATAGTTTCTGGTTTCTAGTATACAATTTTTGTACTTATTTTGTTAAATTTTTCTTAAGTATTTTATTCTTGATACTATTACAAAATCATTTTTTAAGACTTTTGGATCCTTGCTGAATTTATTAGTTTGTTAGTCCTAATCTTTTTTGTGGTTGTTTCCTTAGTGTTTCCTCTATATAAGATGTTGGTAGCTTTTTTGCCTGCCACCCTGGCTAGAACTTCCACTATAATGTTGGGTGGAAGCAGAAAGCTCCTGATCAGAGCAGAAAATGTTCAGTCTTTCACGATTGACCATTATGTAGGTTTTTCACAGACACCTTTTATTAGGTTGAGGGAGTTTCATTATATTCCTAGTTTGATTTTTTTCTTTTAATGATGACATTTCATGTTGCCAAGTGTTTTTTCTATATTTATTGATACGACCTTTGTTTTTGTGGCCTTTGACTTTATTCTGGTGTATTATGTTGATTTCATAAGTTGAACCAACCTCATATTCCTGTAATGAATTGCACACAATCATGGTATGTATTTCTTTTAATAATCAGTGGATTTAATTTTGTAGTATTTTCTTGAGAATTGATGTGTCTATATACTAAGAGACATTGATCTGTGTTTTTCTTGTGTTATCTTTCATTTGGTGTATCAGGATAATATTGGCCTCATAAAATGACATTGAAAGCATTCTTATTTCTTCTGTAGTTAGAAGAGTTTGGGAAGGATTAGTGTTAATTCTTCTCTAAAGGTTCAGTAAAATTTACCAGTGAAGACATCTTGGCCTGTGCTTTTTATTGCAGGTAGTATTTTTATTTGGACTCATGTTATTGGTATACTTAGATTTTCTATTTCTTTTTTAGTTAGTTTTGGTAGTTTGTGGTTTTCTAGGATTTATCCTATTTCATTTAGGCTTTCTAACTTGCTGATATACACTTGTTCATAATATTCTTTTATAATACATTTTATTTCTGTAAGCTTGATAGGAAGATTTCCTCTTCTATTCTTGATTTTACCAGTCTCAGATTTTTCTTCCCTTTTGTCCCTTTTCGTGGCCAATCTAGTTAATGATTTGCCTATTTTGTTGATGTTTTCAAAAACACCAACTTTTAGATTAATTGATTTTTTTCTATTTAAAAAAATGTCTATTTCATACATTTCCACAGTAACATTTATATTTTTTCTTTCTTCTATTTATTTTGTGTTTTAATTTCCTCATCATTCCATTTCTTAGGTTAGATATTTAGGTGATTAATTTGAAATCTTTATTTTTAATATAGGCATTTATAGCTATACATTTTCCTTTATACACCATCCTCAATGTATCTTCAAGTTTTAGTATGCTGTGGTTTCATTTTTATCTTAAAGTATCTACTTTATGACATTTCTTTGGTTAATTAAAGGTGTTTTTTTTAACTTTCACTTATTTGTGAATATCCAAATTTTCTTACATTACTGGTGTTTTATTTCTTTTCATTTTGGTCAGAAAACATATTTTGTATAATCTAAATCCTTTAATGTTTATTGAGATTTGTTTTATAGTCTAACATTTGGCTTATACTGGAGAATGTTCCATGTACACTTCAGAGGAGTATGTATTCTACACTTGTTCGATGGATGGTTTTCCAAGTCTGTTAGCTGGGTTCAGTTTATAATGTTGTTTAAGTCATTTATTTTCCTGTTGATCTCCCATCTAGCTTTCCTATTCATCATTCAAAGTGGGGGATTGAATGAAGTCTCCTATGATTATTACATTTTCTGTTTCTCCCTTCAATTTTGTTAATTTTTGCTTTGTGTATTTTGGGGCTGTGTTTTTAGGTGCATACCTGTTAATAACTGTTATATTTTCTTACTGTATTTTTTTACCCTTATAAATTGTCCTCCCTGGTCTTCAGTGCCGACTTTTATTTTAAATTATGTAGTATCTACAGCTACACCAGTTCTCTTTTGCTTACTGATTTTGTGGCATATTTTTTCCATCCTTTGTTTTCAACCTATTTATATTTTAATCTAAACTGTGACACTATTTAAAAACTGAGTATAGTTGACATACAATGTAATATTAGTTTCAGATACACAACTTAGTGATTTGACAGGTTTATACATTATGATGTTCTCAAGTGTAGCTACCATCTGTCCCATTGCACTGCTGTCACAATGTCATTGACTATATTTCTTACACTGTGCCTCTTATTCCCATGACTTATTCATTCCATAGCTGGAAGCTTAAAATCCTCCCTCCCCTTCATTCATTTTGCCCTGCTCTCCATCCACCTTTCGTCTGACAACTATCAGTTTATTCTCTGTATTTATAGGTCTGATTCTGCTTTTTTTAAATTCATTTAAAAATTTTTAATGTTTATTTATTTTTGAGAGAAAGAAACAGAGTGTGAACAGGGAAGGGGCAGAGAGAGACACACACACACAGAATCTGAAGCAGGCTCCAGGTTCTGAGGTGTCAGCTCAGAGCCTGATGCAGGGCTCAAACTCTTGAACCATGAGATCATGACCTCAGCTGAAGTCAGACACTCAGCTGATCATTTATTCATTTCTCAAATTCCACTTATGAGTGGAATCATATCGTATTTGTCTTTCTTAGTCTGGACTCATTTTACTTAGCATAATATCCTCTAGGTCCATCCATGTTGTCTCAAATGGCATGATCTCATCCTTTGTATATTCAATTGCATCTATCTACCACATTTTCCTTATCCATTCATCTATTGATGGGCACTTAGTTGCTTCCATCTCTTGACTATTGTAAACAATGCTACAACAAACATAGAGGTACCTCTTGTGTACGTTATAGATGAATCATGTTTTTTTTTGTGGAAGACAGAGATCATTCCTTTTTGTATCACTTCAATTTGACTATAGAAACTCTCTTTAAACTGAAGTTCAAAATATTGTAATCAATAATCCATACGTGAATGATTATTAATTCTAGGTTACTTTATTACCATTAATGCAGCCAAAGATTGTTTTAGTATATATTTTTTTGGCAGACATATCACAATTGTCAATTTATATGGCTGGTTTTTATAAATCCAATCAAAGGACCCTATATTTTTGTGTTAAATTTTGTTTTATCCTAATTAATCTATTATCCTTTCAATTTCTGCTTTCAGTTAATTTAGTTCTTTCTTTTTTTTTAAATTTTTTTCTATTTTTTATTTATTTTTGAGAGACAGAGAGAGACAGCATGAGCACGGGAAGGTCAGAGAGATAGGGAGACACAGAGTATGAAACAGGCTCCAGGCTCTGAGCTAGCTGTCAGCACAGAGCCCGACGTGGGGCTGGAACCCACGAACTGTGAGATCATGACCTGAGCTGAAGCCAGGCACTTAACCAACTGAATCACCCAGGAGCCCCTCAGTTAATTTAAACTCACTAGGAAACTCATCTAGTAAATTCAGTATCACTCCAATAATGATGACTGTAATGAATTCTAACATTTAATGAGTGTGAATGGACATTCTATATATCTCACCTAAACTGCACTCTGCCATGTGTTAGGTAAGTGACCTGAGGAAGTTAATCCCTCTACCCCAGTCTCATCTGTAAAATAAGGATGATGATAATCATATCTAGCTGAGTTGCTATGAAGATTAAATAAAATAATATTTATAAAGCATTTAAAATAATGTTTAACATATAATAAACACCATATAAGTATTTGTGAAATGAAACAATTCTATGAAATAGAGGAGACATTATTATTCTCATTTAGTAGGAAAGGAAAATGGGATTTAAAGACATTAAGTAATTTTCCCAAGGTTCCATTGCTATTAATGACCCTTGGACTTGAACTAAAGTGCCTCACTCCAAAGTCTAGGTTCTTGCCCACTAAATCTCCAATATCATCTTCTTAACACTTCATCCAATCAATTGTTAAACACATTAAGGAAAACAGTGTTAAGACCAAAGGCCTTAGAATGTACTACCATAAATTTCTTTTCATTAATCAGAGCCTCTTTTAATGATTATTCAATAATATCTTCAAACCTTTTATATTTCTTCATGAATTAAAAAAAATTAAAGTAATGGAAACTGCTTAGTAAAGTTGATATGTATGCCTTTTATGTATTTCCCTGATTGGCCATTGCAGACATTATCAAAAGGGAAATGAAGGTACTTCAAAATTTTAACTCATAGTGCAAATGCTTAGTAACCCTTGTGTTCCTTAAAAGGATTTAGTTTTCTGATTCTAGAGTCAAAATGGTACTTTTTAGAACTTCTCAGTGTTCTTGAATATATTTTTTCCTGAATTTTATACATATTTTGTTGAATAATTTTTCCTTCTGTTTTTTTATTTTTCAAGTTCTTATTAAAATTCCAGTTACTTAACATACAGTGCTATATTAGTTTAGGTGAAAATACCATGATTCAATATTTCCATAAAACACCCAGTGCCTCATCACGAGTGCAGTGCTTAATCTTCATCAGCTCTTTAACCCATTCCCCCCACCCACCTCTCTACCTCCCCTCTGGTAACCATCAGTTTGTTCTCTACAGTTAAGAGTCTGTTTCTTGGTTTGCCTCTCTCTTTCTTTCTCTCTCTCTCTCTTTCTCCATTTGCTCATTTGTTTTGTTTCTTAAATTCCACCTGTGAGTGAAATAATATGGTATTTATCTTTCTCTGACTAACTCATTTCACTTACATAATATTTTCTAGCTCTATCCATATCCTTGCAAATGGCAAAATTTCATTCTTTTCTATGGCTGAATAATATTCTAGTGTGTGTGTGTGTGTGTGTGTGTGTGTGTGTGTGTGTGTATGTGTGTGTGTGTGTGTGTGTACAATTTGGCAATTTTAGATAATGCTGCTGTGAACATTGGGGTACAAGTATCCCTTGGAATTAGTGTTTTTGTATTCTTTGCGGAAATACCGAGTAGTGCAATTGCTGGATCATAGAGTAGTTCTATTTTTAACTTTTTGAGGAACCTCCATACTGTTTTTCAGAGTGGCTGCACCCAGTTTGCATTCCTACCAGCAGTGCAAGAGGGTTACCCTTTCTCCCTATCCTTATATATTGTTGATTTTAGTCATTCTAATAGGTTTGAGATGATATTGCATTGCAGTTTTGATTTGTATTTCTCTAATGATGAGACACATTGAGCATGTTGACCATCTGTATGTATTTCTTCTTTGGAAAACTATCTGTTCATGTCTTCTGCCCATTTTTAATTGGATTATTTGGTGTTTGGGTGTTGAGTTTTATAAGTTCTTCATCTTTTTTGGATATTAACCTTTTATCAGATATATAATTTGTATATATATTCTCCCATTCTGTAGGTTGCCTTTTAGTTCTGTTGATTGTTTCTTCACTGTGCAGAAGCTTTTTATTTTGATGAAGTCCTAGCAGTTTAGTTTTGCTTTTGTTTTCCTTGCCTCAAGAGACATATCTAGCAATAATTTGTTCTAGTCATTGTCAAAGAGGTTACTGCCTATGTACTACTTAAGGACTTTTATGGTTTCCTGTCTCACATTTAGTTTTTTAATCCATTTTGAATTTATTTTTGTGTGTGGTATAAGGAAGTGATTCCATTGCATTCTTCTCCATGTTTCTGTCCAGTTTTCCCAACACCATTTGTTGAAGAGACTGTCTTTTTTCCATTGGATATTCTTTCCTGCTTTGTCAGAGATGAATTGACCGTATAGTTGCAGGATATTTTCTGAGTTTACTATTCTTTCTATTTATCCGTCTGTTTTTGTGCCAGTACCATACTGTTTTATTTACTACTGCTTTGTAACATAACTTGAAGTCTGGAATTATGATGCCTCCAGCTTTGCTTTTCTAATGTAAGACCTTCTCTTTTAAAAAGTCTATTTTCTTAAAGTCTAGGGTACATGTCACTTATGGGTGACACTTCACACTTGCAGGTACTAGGAATGCTAAGATGGTGTAGCTACTTTATATTTCTGTCCAAATGGTTTTCTTTT
Organism: Suricata suricatta; assembly: GCF_006229205.1. Lineage (NCBI taxonomy): Eukaryota > Metazoa > Chordata > Mammalia > Carnivora > Herpestidae > Suricata > Suricata suricatta. Next base: position 122,960,847 of record NC_043709.1, read on the forward strand.
TAAATCAGAATTAGGTTTAGAGCATCAGGTAAGGTGAAAGCATACTAAATTTCTATGATTTTAAGGAGTGTATGCAGGACTTTGAATGTTGTATCATAGAGATTATTTAGAGAGATGTATTTTAATTATAAAGTAAAGAAAGTTTATAATCAGTATTTTAATTGTTAAGTATTTCCTTAAAATTTTTCCTATCTAGAGAAAAACACTTTGTTTTTGTGATTCAGTGATGAACTGAGGACATTCATACATCTTGAAATTTTTTTCTAGGATAAGATAAGTTGTTTAAAGGATCTTGCATGTTTTTCAGCTGAGAATGATAGCAGTTATACAAATTAAAATGATTTTCTTTGTGAATGATACATAATATTTTATTTTTCCTCATCATAAAAGAAAAGCTCAATGCCACTTGGGAATGCAGCATTTAGTTTTGATTTAGCATTTAATAGGCAGTGTGGTTCCTGGCTTTTGGTTTAGCCCTATGCCCTTTATTCTGTAGTTGATTTGCTAATTGCTATTGAAAAAGCCTCTAAAATTTCACTGGGGAAATGCAAATGTACATTCAGATACTAAATACTTGAGAGGCAGCCAAGTGCTGAGTGCATGCAAACACATTCTGAATTTTACATAATTTTTTATATAATTACTTCTAATGTCCAGAGACTTCCTCCTTCAATATCAGTATATAGATCTCTTCTCTTTTAGGAAAACTGTAATAAACAGGATGTTTGGATTCTTTCAAATAAATAAAAATAATAAAAATTAGAATTTCTATGATAGATGAAAGAGAAGGGAACTAAAAGATTTGTGGGGGAGGCAGAAGTACGATGTAATATTTATTTTATAATTTTTATTGAAATAAAGAGTGTTGTATAAAAGTACAGAATCATGAGTATACAGCACAATGAACTGTCACAAAGGGAGCACACTTTTATAAGTACCCCATATTTCAACGGAAAAAACATTAGCAGCATCCAGAAAGCCTTCTTGCGCCCCTGCCCATCACCTTCTCATCACTGTTCTCCAAATTAGCAAATATCCTGCCTTTCAACACTACACATTGCATTTCTGTTTTTAAACACCATATAAATAGAATAATGTAGCCTATATGACTTATTTTATTCAACGTTGAGAGATTGAAAGATTCATTGATGCTGTTACATATACCATTGGTTTGTTTATTTTCACTGTTGTAGAGTATTCTAGTATGTAAATGAGCACACTTTATTCCTCCATTCTACTTTAGATGAACTTTTGGCTATTTATCAGTTTTAGAGAAACAGTGCAGTTTCTTTTGCATGTCTGTTGGAAACTGCGTATCTTTTGATTGGGTATATACCTAGGATTGAAATAGCTGGAGAGGGGAGCCTGAGTGGCTTAGTCGACTGAGCATCTGACTTCTGCTCAGGTCATGATATTGCCATTCATGAATTCAAGCCCTGCATGGGGCTCTGTGCTGACAGCTTGGAGCTTAGAGCCTCCAGATTCTGGGTCTCTTCTCTCTGTCTCTTCGCCACTCACGCTGTCTCTTTCAAAAATGAATAAACATTAAAAAAATTTTTAAAAAAGAAATAGCTGGTTATTAGGATTAGTTATTTTCAAATTTAGTAGGTAATTCCAAATCCAATTACTGAAAGAATTGTGTCAGTTTATATGTCTGCCAGTATTATTCGAGGTTCTACTCGTTCTATATCTTCACTAATACTTGGATTGTCAGGTTTTAAGTTTTAGCCATTTTGGCATGTACTAGTTATTTTAAATTTGCTTTTCTCTGAAGACTAATGAGATTGGAAACTTTTACATGTTTATTAATCATTGTGACATGTTATTTAAACTTTAGCTCAATTTTAAATTGGAATGTTTTGATGTGTAAAGTTTTTCATATTCTAGATATGAACTATTTTTTATTATATATGTTGAAATACTTTCTCCATTTTGCAACTTGACTTTTTGCTTTATAAATTTTATCTATTTATTGATCAAAAGTATTTTTAAATTTTAACGTATTTTTAAAATATTTAGTACTGCCTCTAAATCATGAAGATGTGCTCTTATGCTCTATTCTAGAAGCCTGTTTCATGTTGCACATTTAGATATTATTTTTATATATGTTGAGGTACAGGAAGATGTTTCATATTTCTCCATATGAATAGCCATGAATCCCAACACCATTTATTGAAAAGACTATCCTTGCCTCTACTGCTCTGCAGAACCACCTTTGTCATAAATCACATGTTTCTTGGGTTTTCTTCTAGACTTTTCTGTTTTGGATCTTCGTGTAATTTTTCTTGACTCCTGCCACTACCACACTGTCACAGTTACTGTTGCTTTTCAGAGTCTGGATAACCTATAGAGTCATTCTTTGAGAAGTTGTTGTTCTTTAAGTTCTCTTGGTATTCTTGGCTCTTTTCATTTCTTTATAAGTGTCCATATGAAATTTAGAATCATATTATTGGAAGTGCATTATGCCCATAGATTAAATGTGGAGATTGGACATCATCTTGACAATCATTAGTCCTTTAACCCATGAAGATGGGTATATCCTTTCATTTATTTCCATTTTCTTTAATTTTTCTCAGTAAGGTAGGTCTTTTGTATATGAAGAGGGTATTCAGACATCTTTAATTTATTACTCTGTATATTTTGAAGCTACATTTTTAGATGCAGATAAATTTAGATTGTAATATATCCCTGAGAATTTGATATTCTTTTTATCTCTAGTAATATATCTTGACTTTAAAAAATCAACTTTGATACTCATGTACCTACACAACTTTCTTTGGCATATGTTCACATGGTATATTCTTTGCATATGTGCCAGTGTGCCACTCATTTTCTTACGGTCTTCCCACTGATTGTAGTCCACAGGCTGGATTTCCAATTGCCTGGGGACTCTGTTGGCTAGACTATGGAAAGTTCAACTGCCAGAGAATTAATGTCCTTGAAAACAGCTGTAAACCACACTCAGGTGGGGTAGTTCTTAGCTTCATTTAGGTAGCTTAGCTTTTATTCTAAGGTGGTTTCCAGAATTTTCTAGAGGAATTAAGTCCCAATTATCAGATTAGCAGTTCTCTAGATGAAGCATCATTTGTTTGATTCTGTCTTCCTTTTCATGTCTCCTTTACTCTCTTTCTTCAGTTTCATGGGATTACCTATAAAATAAAGTATTTTATTCAAATCCATATTTTAGGATTTGTGGATGTCCAAATAAAATATTTTCCATCTTTTTATTTAAAAATACTTATGTCTTTATTAAAAAATTAATGTTTATTTTTTAGAAAGAGAGAGAGCAGGGGAGGGGCAGAGAGAGAGGGAGACACAGAATCCACAGCAGGCTCCAGACTCTGAGCTGTCAGCACAGGGCCTGAGGTGGGGCTCAAACTCATGGGCCCTGATCATGACCTGAGCTGAAGTCAGATGCTTAACTGACTGAGCCCCCCAGGTGCCCCATGTCTTTATGTAATACGTATCTATTGTTAGAAGCTTTTGAGTTTGCTTAATTCAATTTGACAATCCTTTTTTAAACTTTTTAATGTTTATTTATTTTTGAGAGACATAGCATGAGTGGCAGAGTGGGGGGACACAGAACTCATAGCAGACTCCGGGCTCTGTGCTGGACAGAGCCTGATGCACAGGGCCCGACCCAAGGCTCGATCCCACGAACTGTGAGATCATGACCAGAGTCAAAGTCGGATGCCCACCTGACTGAGCCACCGAGGTGCCCCTCAACTTGACAATGTTAGGATTTTACTTGAAGTATGTATTTCTATTTTTTCCTTTTTTCATCTTTTTTTTTTTTTCTTTTTGCAAAAGCAAAGGGCTTTATTGTGGGTTTAGGCTCACCGGGGCCTAAACTCGGGCTCACAGACTTTACAGGCATGATGGATCCATGCTGAGAGAGCCCCGAACAAAGGTGGGGTAGGGCTTTTATGAGTTTGGGAAGGGGAAGTTACAGGAAATTGTGACATAGGTACAGTGATCCAATTATTATTACACAATATTATTGACAGCAGGTTTATCCAATTACAACATTTAGAGTGTTAACCAATTACAGAGTAGACCCAGGACCCTCATGTAGGTGTAACTAGCCTTAGGCAATAACTGATTACCTATAGCTTCTATTTCTAGGCCTGCCCTTAGGAATGTTAAGGGTATTACA
>NC_043709.1:122965102-122970036 GCF_006229205.1 Suricata suricatta
GTGATCCAATTATTATTACACAATATTATTGACAGCAGGTTTATCCAATTACAACATTTAGAGTGTTAACCAATTACAGAGTAGACCCAGGACCCTCATGTAGGTGTAACTAGCCTTAGGCAATAACTGATTACCTATAGCTTCTATTTCTAGGCCTGCCCTTAGGAATGTTAAGGGTATTACAAGGGTGGTCCCCCTTGCCTTGGGCAATGTGTGCCCTTCTATTGTCTCAAACCTGCCTCCTTACATTCCCCCTTCTGTCTTGTAACTGACCCAATCCTGGGTCAGTGGAGTTACCATTGTTCTGGTTTAAGGCTACATGTTCTTAAGACCATTAACTGAATAACATTTACATGCTCTTTGACAAACGCTTATGATCTTATTAATGATACAAGAACCAAATGTTAAAAGTATACCAATTTTGGTTTTGGCTCCTAGATCTTGTCCTCTCTTGTGGTGGCTGCGAACCACAGCTAGACTATCCTGTACACTTCCTGAGCTATTGGCATAGAAGTAACATTGTTCCCTTAAAGCCTGGCATAGCCCTCCTTGGTGTAAGAGGAATTTCTTACCCTGCAAAGGGCATAGGAAAGGAGAACTACCCAATTTCTGCCAGTCTCCATGGTTAATTTGGTAAGGGTCTCTTTTAGGATTCTACGTTACTAACCTTAGCCAAATTGATGGGCCATCTAGCGGCCACTCGCCGACCCCCCATTAGAGTCTGGCGGTAGAGGCGTAGGCTCCCCTTACCTTTTGCCATGTTGAAATCCCATGCCCAGATCAGAGGCAATTAATACCAACAGAACATCTTATCCATAAGAGGAAGGTGAGCATAATCAGGAACTTTTTGCTGTTGCCCCAGCTTTCTGGGGCAACATTTGCCAGTCCGATGGCAAAAAGACAAGACAGCTTATCTTATTGGACAGATGATTCCTCAGGCTTCTGTCGTGCTAAACCAGCCAGCTTCCAGGGTGTGGCTGGAGCAGGGCTGGAGATCTGCGGAGTCAGAGTCTTTGAGGGTCAGTTTAAGCCAATCGACTGGATCTGGGTCACCTCACCAGCTTGAAGGTTCTTCTGAGTCGGCCTACTTAACTCCAGAGTGATGCCTAAAACTTTGATAGGGGCTGACCCCCATTTTTAAATATCCTCACAGACTAACAAGCCCGAGATCCAACAACAAATATTCAAAGACACTTAGAACTAGAATAACATTTACAGTAGTGCATTGCTGAAACCTAGTTTTTCTCTCTAAAAAACCTCCATTATCAGAGATAGCCAAATCGAGACTAATGCATTGGTGGAACGAGTCCATTCTTAACAACCCTGGCCTAATTATTTACATAAGCTCAGCAAGAATACAGATTGTTCATGAGGACTTTACAAGGCTTGCTTTGCTGGGTCCTTTTATAAGGACTCTCCAGGCTGAGCTTTTAGTAGCCACTCTGGGCCAGAAGCCGAGCCAAGCCAGCACTTTCCATCTGACAGGCCTGCAATACCTGTTAAATTGGGCAAACTCCTCTTCCTGAGGTTGCCAACATATGCCGAGGTTCCTACACCTGCCAGGAAGTGACCTTCTTTACTCACCTGGGAAGGCTGCTGGGAGCCCTGTAAGCAAGGTATGCAGCCAACATTTCCACAAGGCTTTATGGCTCCATGTTCCATAAAATCAACCTTAGTTCCTTAAAGCTGTCAGGTCATCTCTGAGCCTATGCCTGACTCTCGAATAGGACATTCCAGTCAAAGCTTTGGTCAAACAACCGGTATTTCCAATTGGTGTTCTATATAAAATGAACAGATTCTTATTGAACTTATGCAAACAATTGTAATGACCATGAAAGAAAGAATACTCACTGAGTTTTTGAATCTCAGATGGTTTTAAGTAGAGAGAAAAGATAAATGCTCTAGACAAACAAATACTTTATGACATTTCTGTATGTCACAGATATCTCACGAGAAAGTCTCTTAATCTGGATAAGCAAACATTAAAGGACCAACAATATTTCTAACAAGAGTTACAAAACTATCATTTTTATCAGTTCACTTAATCCTATGTTCCTAATTCTTGTTCAGCTTGAATGTAGCTTCTAGCTCTGGAAGTTTCTACTCTAAAAGATGTCAAATACTGCATTTGTCCCAAAACTCCTCTCTACAACTTCCCTTGAAGAAGAAACACATTCTGTGACAGAATCTAAAGATCTGAGGAGTTCATTATGATGAACTTTGACAAAGAAATTTAGTGACACTTAACATTTTGATTAGGGTGTGCTTTGTAATTTCCTAAGGTTTTAACAAATTTCCCAGTATTCAAATGGTAGAGAAGTCTTTTGACCAATTAGCCCCTTTTATTTAGGATGCCAAGTTACTTGGAAAAACACTGTTGTACGATGATACACATTAGGTTGTATAGCTTGGGTAAATGCTGCAACTGCTCAAATATACGTGCAGTTCCTATAGTTTTAATGTTTGGGTATAAGATCATTACTGTTTTGTTTCTTAATTCCATATATGAGTGAAATCATATGATATTTGTCTTTCTCTGACTGATTTCACTTAACGTAATAGTTTCTAGCTCCATCCGTGTCATTGCAAATGGCAAGATTTCATTCTCTTTTTTTAATGTTTATTTTTGAGAGAGAGGGAGAGAGTACAGTGTGTAGGGTGTATGTGGGAGTGGTAGAGACAAAGAGAGAGAAAGACAGAGGATCCAAAGTGGGCTCTGCATTGACAGAAGCAAGCCTGAGTGGGGCTCAAATTCATGCTCTGTGAGATCGTAATCTGAGCTGAAGTTGAATGCTTAACTGACTGAGCCACCCAGGTGCTCCAAGATTCCATTCCTGTTTCTGACTCAGTGATATTCCATTGTGTATGTATACCACATTCTCTTTATCCATTCATCAAGTGATGGACACTTGGGCTGTTACCGTAATTTACCAATTGTGGATAATGCTGCTGTAAACATTGGGATGCATGTATCTCTTTGAATTAGTATTTTTGTATTTTTTGGGTAAATACCTAGTAGTGCATTGCTGGACCATAGAGCAGTTCTTTTTTTAACTTTTTGGGGAACCTCCATACTGTTTTCCAGAGTGACTGCACCCAGTTTGTATTCCCTCTAACAGTGCAAGAGGGTGTTTCTTTCTCCAAATCAAAGAGGGAGACACACACACACACACACACACACACAGGCAAATCAAGAAATGGACTTATTTATTACTTATATATTATTTACTTGTTTAGTGCATGAGCGGAGGAGGGAAAGAGAGAGAATCCCGAGCAGTTTTGCGCTGCGAGTATGAACCCAGTTTGGGCTCAATCCCACAAACCATGAGATCATGATCTGAGCAGAAATCAAGAGTCAGATGCTGAACCAACTGTGCCCCCCATGAAACAGACTCTTAACTATAGAGAGCAAACTGATGGTTATGAGAGGGGAGGGGTAGGGTAATGGGTTGAACAAGTGAGGGGGCTTAAGGAGTGCACTTGTGATGAGCACCAAGTGTTTTATGGAATTGTTGAATTGCTGTATTACATACCTGAAACTAATATTACTTTGTGTATGTTAATGAGCTGGAACATAAATAAAAATTTTTAATTAACAAAGTATGTTTTTCAAGTATATATAATAATTATTGCTATAGTTAGGAATTAAAGGTACCATCTGTTTTTAACATTTCTTTTTTCTTATTTATGTGTCTTCTTTTGGGTTAATCAAAATAGTCTTCAGTCTTCCTTTCTGAAGACTTTCTACAATGACCATGGATAGGATAGACATTCATTCCTATTTAAAAAAGGAGAAATCAGGAGGAAAGGAGTGATAAGTCTCAAGCAAGTTTAAAACTTAGTGAGGCAAATTTCATTAGATCTTCAGGTTCAAGAACAATAGTTTGATGCTGTGTCCCCCAGTCCCACTGGGATGCTGGCATCCACACCAGTGTTGGTCATTGTTTGATTTTTTTGTTTGTTTGTTTGTTTCCTGTTCTACTGTGTGTGAAGTGGTTTCTCATAGTGGTGCTTGGTTATTTTCTAAAACTTTTATTGCTGCCCAATACACATACGGAATAGTGCACAAAATGACCATACTTATTTAATAAGCACTTAGATATAAAAATAGATTGCTAGCAAAAAAAGTCCACTTTGGTTTCTCCTCTCTCTTTATGTGACTCCAACTACATGTATGTCAGATTTACTATAAACCATATATTCTTTGTGTTCTTTTCTATTATTCAACTTATTTTTTAAACCTCAGACTGTATATTTTTTACTAATTTCTATTTGAGTTGGTTTATCCTTTCTTTTCTGGTGCTCAATTTTGTTTTTTGGGTTTTTTTTTTTTTTAGTTCTAAAATGTCTATTTTGCTCTTTTCCTAAAAACATAGAATCCAGCTCCCTGGGAAAATTTTATTTTATATTTTATTTAATTTTAATTCCAGTGTTGTCAATATACAGTGTTGTATTAATTTCAGGTACACAATAAGTGATTTAATAATTCCATATATTACTGGGTACTCTTCAAAATAAGTGTATTTTTAATCTTCTGGGCAAATTTTATATTATTGGCTTCTCTTCTCTTGAACATAGTGATTTATAGTTATTTAAAAATCTGTCTCAATAACTTGAGTACCTACTCATTGGTGGATCTGTTTATATTGTTTGTTTTTCTCTTGGTGTGTTTGGTAATTTAAGAGTTAATGACAGATATTACGTTGTTATAGTGCTTCTTGTATGCATTGCTTTCTTACAGAGAGGTTCTATCTTGTCTATGACAATTTACTAGATAGGAAGAGATCACCTTAATCCAAGCAGTGCTTGATATGTACCAAAGTAGACAGAAGTCTATGAAAAGCTCAGATTATTTATTTACTCTTACTGCCAGTGAATAATACTCCAGGGAACTTTTTGAGACCCTTGGGTATTTATTAGAGCCCTTTGTCCCT
>NC_043709.1:122970136-122990650 GCF_006229205.1 Suricata suricatta
AGAATCTGAAGCAGGCTCCAGGTTCTGAGCTAGCTGTCAGCACAGAGCCTGATGTGGGGCTCGAACCCACTAACTGTGAGATCATGACCTGAGCCCAAGTCGGATGCTTAACCAACTGAGCCACCCAGGCGCCCCCTGTGTACCCATATTTTATGGGAAGTAGTCATTACTCAGAGCCGGACGTAGGCTCTGTCAGTCACTAGCTCTGTGGCTCTGAACAGGCTACTTTAATGGTCTGTGCTTCAAGTTTTTTGTCTTGAAGATGGAGATAATAGAATTGATGCAGAATGAAATGTGTTAATACTTGTGCAGGCATTAGAGCAGTGCCTGGCATAGAGTAAGCACACAGAAAACCTTAATTATTCTCTTATTTTTACTTTGTTATTTATTATATCGAATATTCTTTTTATGCGTGGTGATCAAGTGTCCAGCTGTACAGGCAATTCGACCTATAAATTAGAGGGGAAAAGACAGTTCTAGCACTAAGCCCATCTTTTACACTTATTTATTTATTTAATTTTTAATATTTTTTAATGTTTATTTATTTTTGAGAGAGAGACAGAGTGCGAGTGTTGGAGGGGGCAGAGAGAGAGGGAGACACAGAATCCGAAGCAGGCTTCAGGCACTGAGCTAGCTGTCAGCACAGAGCCCGATGTGGGGCTTGAACTCACCAACCGTGAGATCATGACCTGAGTCAAAGTCGGACACTTAACCAACTAAGCCACCCAGGCGCCCCCATATGTCCCTGGTAGTTTAAAATAAGGAAAAAGGGGGGGAAAACATAAAAACTAAGCATGAGAACTCAAAAAGTTCAGCAGTCTTGGTATTTAGTGTGTGAAGAAATAGCCATAAACTTTGAATAGCTCCAGAGGGCATTAGTGTATTTCAGCTTAATTTAGTACCTAGCATTCAAAGGAATGATTCTGACTCAGGAAGAAAATGTTAAGTTCTCTTCATGGTGTTCAGTTCAGAGAAGGCAAAAAGGTGTTTTACATTTTAAGAAGATTCGAAAACAAAGTTTAAAAAAAGGGATCAAAAGACCCATTTCTAGAGGATTTTGAATTATATCAGTTTTATTGTATTTGCATTAAAAAATTTTTTAATGTTTTTTTAAATTTATTTTTTAGAGACAAAGAGAGACAGCGTGAGCAGGGGAGGGTCAGAGAGGGAGATACAGAATCCGTAACAGGCTCCAGGCTTTGAGCTAGCTGTCAGCACAGAGCCCGACACGGGACTTGAACCCATGAACCATGAGATTATGACCTGAGCCACCCAGGTTCCCCTGTATTTGCATTTTTTAGGCCTCCTTCTTTGGGTCCAGATTGGTTTTTCTTCAGAACTCTATGTCAATGTGATCCTTAGGCACAGACATTGTTTCCATTAAATGCCAGACATTCCTAAGGTTAGCCTTGGTTTTAGCCACTGCCCTGCTCAGTGGTACCTTCATTCTGCCACTCAAAATCTTCCTGCCTGTCATGCCAGCCAGGTTTCACTTTGTGGTTATGTTCACCGGGAGTGGAGATGAAATCTCTGTCGAGCCGATTTTGTGTTGCAAAATGATCTGTAATGTTTACATACACAGTGTTGAGGAAGAAAGACCATTTTGCTCAAAATTCTTTTTTTTTTTTAATTTTTGATTGTGGCAAAAGACACATAACATAAAATTTACCAGCTTAACCATTTTTAAGTGTACAATTCAGTAGTTTAGCTATATTCACGTTGTTGTGTAACAGATCTCATTGTTTTTCCTCTTGCAAAACTGAAATGCTGTGTCCACTAAACAACTCCCCTCCCCCCTCTCAGTCTCTAGCAACTGTCATTCTGTTTTCTTTTTCTATGAATTTAATGACTTTCGATACCACATGTCAGTGACTTCATATGGCTTTTGTCTTTTTGCTATTAGCCTATTATACTTAGCCTAATGTCTCCAAGGTCCATCCAGGCCTGTAACAATATTTTCTTCTTTTTTAAAGACCGAGTAGGGGCGCCTGGGTGGCTTAGTTGATTGAGGGTCTGACTTAGGCTCAGGGGCTCAGGTCATGATCTCACAGTTTGTGGGTTCAAGCCCTACATCGAGCTCGGTGCTAACAGCTCAGATCCTGGAGCCTGCTTCAGATTCTGTGTCTCCCTTTCTCCCTGCCCCTCCCCTGCTCATTATCGCTCTATATATCAAAAATAAATAAAAACAAAAAACAAATTTAAACAAGAACAACTTTAAGACTGAGTAGTAATTCCATGTATATAGCATATCCAGTGATGAACATTTGAATTGTTTCTGCCTCTTGGGAATTGTGAGTAATGCTGCAGTGAGTATAATTATCAAACATCTCTTCAAGATCCTGCTTTCAGCTATTTTGGATAAATACCTAGACGTGGGACTGCTCGATCATATTGCAGTTCTGTTTTTTATTTTTTAAGGAAATGCCATGTTCTTTCTTAGCGGCTGCACCATTCTATATTCTCATCAACAGTGCAGAAAGATTCTGAGTTCTCCATATCCTTGCCAATCCTAATGGGTAAGGCTAATACCTCATTGTGGTTTTGATTTGCATTTCTCTAATGACTAGCGATGTCATGCATCTTTTCGTGTGCATCTTGGCCATTTGTATATCTTCTTTGGAGACATGTCTATTCAAATATTTTACTCATTTTAAAATCAGGTGATCTGTTGTTGAATTACAGTTTTTATACATTCTTGATATTAAACCCTTATCAAATACATGGTTTACAAATCTTTTTTTTTTTTTTGCTTTTGTTACCTGTGCTTTTGATGCCATATCCAAGGAGTCATTCCCAAACCCAGTGTCATGAAGGTTTTCCCCTTTTCCTTTCTGTGGTTTTAGAAGCTTTATCGATTTTAGGCCTTATGTTTAGATCTTTAGTCCATGTGAGTTAATTCTTATGTCTTCTATAAGGTAAGGGTTCAACTTAATTCTTTTGCGGGTGGATATATAGTTTTACCAGCACCATTTGTTGAAGAGATTGCCTTTTTTTCCCCAATGCATAGGGATATATCATTGCGAACATCATTTGATGAAAATATATAAGGGTTTATTTCTGGGTCTTCTATTCTGTGCCATTCCTGTATACATCTGCCATTATGCCGATACCACACTATTTTGGTTACTTAGCTTTGTAAATGTTTTTGAAATTAGAAAATGTAAGACCTCTAAATTTGTTTTTCATTTTCAAGATTGCTCTGACTATTTGGGGTTTAGAGATTCCATATGAGTTTTTGGATTTTTTTTTCTTGTTTCTGTAAACACTGCCATTGAGATTTTTAAAAGGGATTTAAGTAGAGATTGTATTGGGTAGTATGGGAATTTTAGCAGTGTTAAATCTTCCAATCTGTGTATGTAGCTGTCAGTTTAGGTGTCTGTATCTTTAATTTTTTTCTGTAAATGTTCATAGTTTTCAGTTTGGTTAAGTTTATTCCTAAGTATGTTATTCTTTTTGAAGCTATTATAAGTGGGATTTTTTTTTTTAATGCCCTTTCTGGACTGTGATTGTTTTGTGTATAGAAACTCACTCAATTTCTATAGGTTAATTTTGTATCTTAGAACTTAACTTAATATGTTTATTAATTCAAATAGGGTTTTTCTTTTTTCTTTTTAGTTGGCAGACTCTTTAGGGTTTTCTACACATGCAGTCATGTCTTTTGCAAACAGATGATTGTCCTTCTTCCTTTCATTTTTGGATGCCTTTTATTTGTTTTCCAATTATTCTGCCTAGGACTTCCAGTAATGCTGAATAAGAAGTGACAGTGACCTGAGGTGCCTGAGTGACTCAGTTGGTTAAAGGTTCAACTCTTGATTTCCACTCAGATCATGATCTCATATTTGTGAGATCGAGCCCTGCATCCAGTTCCACACTGGCTGCATGGAGCCTGCTTGGGATTCTCTCTCTCATCCTCTCTCTCTCTCCCTCCCCCACTTTACTCCCCTCCTCTACTCTCAAAATAAATAAATAAATATTACAAAAAAATAGAAGTGACAGTGACCTTCTCTTATTTCTGATCTTAAAGGAAAATCTTTCAGGCTTTCACCATTGGGTATGATATTAATCATAAGCTTTTCACATATGGCCTTTATTATGTTGAGATAGTTTCTATTCCTAGTTGATGAGTGTTTTCATCATCAAAGTGTGTTCAACTTTGTCAAATGCTATTTCTAAATGAATAGAAATGTTCGTGTAGTTTTTGTCCTTCATTTTGTCTATGTGGTGTATTACAGTGGTATATTACATTCAGTGATTTGTAAGTTGAGTTATGATTGCATTCCAGGAATAAGTCCCACTTGGTTATGGTGTGTAGTCCTTTTAATGTGCTGAATTAGGTTTGCGATTATTTTGTTGAATATTTTCACATCAATATTAATCAGGAATATTGATCTGTAGTTTTCTTTTCCTATAGTATCTTTGTCTGACTTTGGTAGCAGGGTAATGCTGGCTTCGTAAAATGAATTAGAAATTATTTTAGAAGAGTTTGAGGTAAACTTTAGTGTAATTTTTCTTTAACTATTTGGTAGAATTGTCCAGTGAGGCCTCCTGATCCTGGGCTTTTTTCGCTGTTGGGAGTTTTTGATTACTGATTCAGTCTCCTTACTAGTTAGAAATCTGTTCAGAATTTTTATTTCTTCATGACTCAGATTTGATAGGTTGTATATTTCTGGGAATCTATTTTGCTCTAACTCTTGACCACCATCTCTTTCCATTTGGATCTGAATTACTCCAAGGAATGTGACTTTGATTATGTGTTGTTAAGACTACCCTTAATATATCTCTGCAGATGACTTGGTAAGTGTGAGCATTTTGGGTTCATCAAAGAGGGCATCCAATCTAATGAGTAGCTACCTCATTCACAGAGATACTGCTGGTCTTAATATAAGAATTTTAGTCTTTATCAAAGGCTCTCATGTAGCCGCTACCTTCAGGGAGGATGGAGTATTGCTTTTTCCATTTCTACCCTCTTGGACTTCTATGAGGATAAGGTAGAATGTCTGGACCTAAATATGTAAAACGAATGTCTTGAATACCTAAATTGACTATTTTAAATGAATGTTAAGTTAGAATAATACTCTGAAGAACTTTTTCCTATATTAAGTTGAGGATCTTTTTTTAAATTCTAAATCCCTAAGGAGAAAAATTATAGAAAGCAGCTCCTCAGTCCAAATATGATCAACATTAGTTGAGGAGTCACCATACTTATGTAGAATTTTAAAAACTAGTTTGAATACTAACCTAGTTGCCTAATCGTGAAAATGTGTACGTTTGGTTGGGAGATGGCAAAGTTAGAGTAGCTACAGAATGGTGATGGTGGGTGGAGCAAGAAAGCATGGTAAATGGATTGCAAGTTGATAATCATTAATAGAAAACTAATCCAGGATCACTTTTATCCTCTAAGACAAATGTATATAAGCAATAACATATTGGGTTCCATGAGATACCACAATCTTGGAATAAGTACAGTGGGATGATATTCTTTTATTGACATTAACTGACTGAATGCTTTTTTCTTTTCTTTGAAAATATAATTTAAGAAAATAACAAAAGAATTTGACATAACGAATAATTCGTATTGCTGTGTTTTCCATAGTAAAATTCAGAAACTTTTTCTTTTTAATGTTCAAAGGACTTTATATTTGGTCACATTTATCTGATCAGTTAGGTTTTTTTAACCTTTATTTTTATTTCAACATTAGAGTTAGCTTATAGTAAAGAGATATTCTTATTTGAATACGTTTTCAGATTTGCCTTAAATATTTTAAAATTTTCAACAGAAAATTTGCAGTGCTGTCTCTCTGTCAGGGAATTTAGTGTTATTTTAAGGAACAGCATTAACATCCAAATCCCAGACTCCAGAGAGGCAGAATATGTAAAGTACACCACTGTGTTCTTAGCATCTAAGGCTTAGTTTACTGGAATAATTCTAGGCTGGATGAATGTTTGCTAAATGCAACTCACATGTTATGAAATTTCACATGTTATGCTCATAGAATCACTATCTAGTTAATGAGATAATGATACCCCATTGAATTACTCTTCTAAGTTTCCTTTGTTTCTTCCTTTCTGCCTAGCCTTTTTGTTCTGGGGCATCCTGAGTCTCTCCACTTGGACCTCTGTCCTTCATAGCTGATAGGCACTCTCTGTGATCTAGTCTTAATCTGATTTTATAGTTTTATCTCTCATCTTTGTGCAAATCAATCCCAAATTATACAGCCCAGACATCTCTCCTAAGCTCCATCCTACTTTCTCAGCCTGCCTATTTGAGATCGACAGTTAAAGTTCAAATAGGCACTTCACACTTAACATTTGCACAATTGAACTTCTGCTCTTTCTCCCAAATCTACTCTACCAAAAGCATTTCCTCACTCAATGATGGTAGCTCCTGTTTTAAGGTTACTCAGGCCAGAAAACCAGAATAAATTCTCCTTTCTTCTTTTCTTCCTTTTATACCCCCTATTTAATTTATTAGGACATGTTGGTATTTATGAATATGACTGACTGGTTGTTCTTACAAATTACAAAAACTGAGGCTCAGACCTTCTCCAAAGTGAATGTTATAATTGGTTTTTATTTATATAGTTCAGAAATATGATCTGACCTTTGTGTAACTGGGCCTTTTTATATAGTATATGTTATTACAATAAGTTTCTATAGGAATTTTTTAAGCCGACAGCACTTGTTTCATAAATATTTGCCAATTCATTTGAATTGATGGATACTTATCTCTTATATCTTGCTCTGCCAAGAACTATGCTTTCAATTGCAAGATATAATTGGATATAAATTGTGTATTGGGTAAAAGAAAAGGTGTGGAGGTAGAAGTCATGAAATAAAATATTCAAAGAGGCCTCTTAGAAAGTTCCTTATTAATATTTTCTTGTTACATCTGTATGAATTTAGAACATGTATTAACTCTTGCTACATTAAATAAAAATACTTTTCTATTTCTTAGAGTTTTCATGGCATATAATATTGATCTTGATACCAATCATTGAAGCTTAGGTTGTGGAATTATTATTTAAATTATTTAGAGTTTTCTTTTGAGAGCCTCTATATCAGGAGGGCATTTTATAACTTTAAAATCCATTAGGTAGTAATATTTTCTAATGGATTGTAATGGCTAAAAGTCAAAGGATTGGCGCTGTAGTACAGAGCCGAAAAGAAATTTTAGTGTTGACTGTATTCTTGAGACACTCCTATTTTATTGATGTACTGTTTGAATTTTATTAGAAGGTATTCCATGCTTATATAATTGAATGTAGCCGAAATGAAGTATGTGAAGCCAAATTTTATGAGATTTAAGGATCTCTTTGAAAGAAACCAAGATTAAGCTTTTAGAAGATATCTATTATGTCTATTGGTGTGACTGTGACATATTTGGAAAGTTGATCAATTTTTAAATTTATGCGCATGTAGAACACTTATCTATGAAACCGATTTTAGGTAAAGAGCATTTGGTATCATTATTTCATCTTTTTTTCTCTTAAATTTATGTTTTAAAGTTTACTTGTTGTTATTTCACTGATTTGTGCTATTTTGTTCCAAGGATGAAAATTTGATGAATATTTAATTCATAGATGCAATTTTCACATCTCAAATTCTAACCTACCTACCTACTTTCATACCTACTTGCCTTTGCTTTGATAGAAGTATTTAGCATGGAATCCCTTTTAAGACATTCTTATAGGCTTTGGAAATACCTCTCAAAGCAATAAGATGGTATTTGGGGCATCAACCCCAAATCTATGCCTAGAAATTTACTCCCAATGACAACTGAATGAGTTAAAGTTGTGCCTAAGGACATTTATTTAGAAAGGAAACTCGGTTTGCTGCTTCTAAGAAAAAATGACTGTTGACAAACAAATCTAAAATAATAGTTCAAAAAAAGAGATACTTTATTTCTGGAAAATGTGATAGTTCTGTTACCATTTGTAGTGGTGGATATCTGTGAATCTTTATACTGTGAAATAAACTGTGATCAACTATACGGCTGTCTTTTCTTTTTCACAGTGTATGCCAATTAAAGGCCTAGGATTCGTGCTTGGAGCCTATCAGTGCATTTGCAAAGCAGGATTCTATCATCCCCAAGACTTCTCATTGAACAACCTTCCGAGTAAGTGCCTTTTGCTCCTGTGCATATATATGAGTATGCATAACACATGCCATTATTACTTATTCAGATTTTCTTTTAACCTTGTTGGGGTTCTTTGCTTCTGTCCCCACTGGTTATCCCTTAAGGAGTTTTTGCTTTGTTTGTCATCAGTGGTACCCTGGAGTACCACAAATAATGTGTATATTTTAGTTTTTATTACATTTCCTGAAAATAGTATAGCTGTGCAGTAAACCCAGTTGGGATTCAGTTACTGAGAGCTGTTGCTGCAGAAAGTTCCTAAACTTCATTTTGCGAGTTTGCTTATTTATTAATTTGTTTATGTATTAGTTTTCTATGCTGTACAAAGAACTACCACAAAGTTGACAGTTTAAAGAACACAAATGTATTATCACATGATTTTCATTGGTTACCTTTCTAGTCAGAGGTTAGCTTGGTCCCCTGTCCCACCAGGCTACAACTAAGGTGTCATCTGGGGTGTGATCCGACCTGAGGCTCAGGGTCTCCTTACAAGCTGATTCGGGTCAGTATCCTGGGCCTGTATGCTTGAAGCCACCATGTCTTTGCTAGGTGTTAGCCCGGGCTTACTCTCAGCTTCTAAAAGTTATCTAAAGGCCTATCCGTGTGACTCTCTTAAGACATTGCCGCTTACTTCTTCAACACCAGCAAAAGAATTTCCTCACTCTGCTCAGATTAAAGCTTATATAACACAATGTAATCACGAGAATGACTATTTCATCGCTTTGCCAGATAATGCAACCTAATCGAAGGAGAGAGTGTCTCCTCATATTTACAGGTCCACTCATATTCCAGAGGAGGTGACCATACAGGGTGTATACGCCAGAATCCAAGCTTGGTCATCTGATATCTTATTCTTGTTCCAGAAAATGTCAGTCTTACAATTGGAATGTTGTTTTTTCACTTCATCTCTAGAGAATGCAGTGTTGGCCACATTGGCTTGTAGCCAGCTATTAGATATAATACCAGAGAAAGAGTAGTGGTGGCTTTATAGGAAGTTAGGGTTTGGGATTTCCGAAACTGAGGTGTGGGTATCTTTCAGATTGCCATTCACAAATCTTATTACTGGTCTATATAGGAATTTGCATTTCTACGAGGCATCATTCAAGGGGTACCTTGAGATTGAGACCTGAGCTACTTCCTCTGAGAGTTTTGGTAGACATTTGTAGATTTTTGTTTTGTTTTGTTTTGTTTTCTCCAGGAAAACATTATTCTTGGAATTGGATCTGTTTACATTTAACTTTAGGCTCTGGAGATGAGTAACATTTTGCTGTTTCCTCAGCTGTATGGTTCAGAGTATAGCCCTTGTTCTGATTAGTAGTTAAAGGTACAATTCTAAGATGGCCTCCAACATTCTGTTCCCACACGCCCTATCCAACACCTTCCTTTTAAGTGTGGGTAGGATCTTGGAATACAATACTCCGTTGCTTAGGCTATATTATCTAGCAAAGGTGATAGTCACCTATGTGATTACGTTGCATTCAGTCAGATTCCCTCCCCTAGTAACAGACTGAAGAGTGATTCTAATGCTGACTTTGAAGAAGTAAACTACCTTGTCATGAGAGGGCCACATGGCTAAAACCTGAGCGTGGCCTCTGGGAGCTGAGAGGAAACTCACGGGCAGCAAGCAGGAAAACACGGACCTCAGCTCTATAGCTGCAAGCAACAAAACTTACCGGTAAGCCTGAAAACATGTAGAAGAGGATTCTGAGCTCCAGATGAGAATTCAGCCAGGCCAAAACCTTGATTTCTGTACAGTTAGTCCCCAGGCCGAGAGCCCAGTTACACCGTGTCCACACTTCTGATCAACAGAAACTGGGAAATAATGAATAGGTATTTTAAGCCCCCAGATTTCCAGTAATTTGATATATAGCAATGGAAAGCTCATACAATAGGAGTGATGGTAACATGTTTTCAGGATGGACATGTTTTCCCTTGTGTCTGTGTTTACCAGACCACTGCAGTATCATTTTGACATTCTTCACATTTATGGTCCAGACATAACATATGATTCAACACTGAAGAATTAAGGGAATCGGTTTTAGTTTATGTTTGGTGAAGGTATTTTGTATCTGGTTTACCCACATTTGTTCTCAGCTCCCACTATGTGACTGAAATAAAACATCTAAATATTTTAGAACGAGAGAATGACTATGCCATTTGCTTACAACACCACCAGGAGAAACTAGTTAACCTTTAACAACTTATCTTTATTTAATTTGCACACTCCTACTTTCTTCCTTATTTTAAAAGCCAATGTTTTTCACTGGACCTACTTACTCTAAGAAAAGGCAGCTTCTCTGCGTAAATATGACTCCTGTGTTGTACACACTGCAGCCACAGAAAAGAGGCCACAGTTTTTAGAAAGGTGATCTATATTTAGACATTAGCTGTGATCCAGCTTTGACCTTAGCACGTACTTAACGAGACCTGACCTTCCTCAATGACAGAGCAGAAAGCTAGCTACACATTACAATTTGAAGCCAGTAAAGTGTTCCTTGACCAAAACTATCTTTCCTGATGGCCTTGTCAGGTTGCAGGAAAATCCACTCTTATTCATTCTTTGTCTTAAAGAAAGAATATGTTGTCTTTTCATCATAGCATCTAGGCAGTTCATACTGACACTTGTTTTCCAATGTTTTTAAGGAGCTACCCATGACTTAAGAATGACTGTGTATAGCTCTGGAACCCAGGGTAAAGAAGGCATTGAAGATCTAAAAATGAGATAACATATGCTAAACTGATAGCATAGTATATGGCACATAATAAATGTTCATAGATGTGGTTAAATAAGTGAATAATCACATATGCATATAAACAAACAGCAGTGATAATCCTTAACCATCATTGATCACGAGCACTGTCACATATTTTATCATATTACAATAACCAATTTTTAAAAACTAGAACTTTTGGAGAATGAATTCTACATGGACAGGACAGCAGAAGGTACAACCAGTGACGCATTGAGTAGGGAAGTAGGAAGAATACTTGGGGGTTAGAGGCAACAGGAGGAAGTTAGTTCCCTGATCAGGAGAATGGAATACAGAAAACAGGATACCTCAAAGACAAAACTCACTTAATTTACAGTTGTAAATCTAAAAGTCAGCATCTGAAATTCCCACATCTATTATTGTCTTGTTATCACATTTGGAGAGAGGAGCTGAGATGTAGTGCTGATGTCTTAGAGAAAATGTAAATGTGACTTAAAAATCCTGTTAAAATACGAAGCGATTTAGAATCTTTATTCAGACTAAGACCCACAGTTAACAAAGGGCTGGTAAAGACCAACATGGTTGTATTTAAATGACATGATTTAAAATTGTGCTGACAGCCCAGAGACTGTGTTTCTGAATCCCTCTTGGTGGTCACATGTGATTTAATAGGCTCTGACATCTGGATAGTAACAGGATTTCAGAATAACCAAGTACTGATGTATAACTGTTTTTAAATCCAGGCTGTTCTCTTGCAGGTTGATATAAAAGAAGCTTATGACATGCTCATCTCTCTCAAATCCATCCATCTTCTATGAGTTCTGTCTTCAGTGAAACCTCTTTTCTCTTTTCCGTGGATACATTCCCAACCTTTCAGTTTTACTTCTCCTGTCTTTCAATGGACTGATTCAGTTCATGTACATTTCCAGATGAATCCAGCTTACAAATGAACCCATGCCTAAAGATCACAGTCCCAGCTTTGGTAACACTGGTGCTAATGATGGTGGGGGGGCGGGAAATACAAGAATGTAGAGATTTTAGAAAGGTAGTCTCTTGGAAGAAAAGAGAAGCTCTTTGAAAGCAGGTAAGGTACAGGAGCGCTGAGCTGTAAGCAAACTGTTAAGCAAGGCCAACCTTTCTGGAATAAGTTGACCCCTCTTCTTTCTCATGGTTGGAGAGCTGGAGATATTTGGCTTTCTGCTGAGCTTTATCTGCCTCTAATACCAATCCCAAGTTTAGAACAGATTAAGAGAACTTGAACATCATGTTCTCATTATCAGCATCATCACTTTTGCTATTGGTCGGACTTTAACCTTGTGGTCTGATCATTTCTGGTGTGTTGTAAGATTAGTCCTGATCAGTTTTATTTCAGTTGTAGTAGCACAGTTATCCATCGAATTGTGCTTTTGTTTTTGCCTCATTCATTTGACTCATTTTCAGTTTTTAAGTCTTCCTTTATTAATTCTATTCATAGTGAATGGTCACTCAGTGTGTCTGGAAGTTGGGGTGAGTTATCAGTGGAAGAGTTTGCAGTGCCATCAATGTTCTTGGACTATCAACTATTGCATTTATTCTGTTTATCTTTGACTATATTCTTTTCAACTGTTGGGACATGCTGCATACAATTTTGGACGTCCCTGGTTGTTAAATTTCTACCAGAGCTGAATTTCTTTCATAGGTTAGCACAGTAACTAAGAGCATGGTCTTTGGAATAAGTCTAACTTGGGTTTGAATACTGCCTCTACTACTTACTTGCACTGTGCTACATTATTTAACTTCCCTAACCATCATTTATGTCATATATAAAACTGGGGTAATACCACATGCTTAAAAAATTGTTATAAGGATTAATAATAAATTTTAAGTTCTAATAATAGTAGTTGGCACATATTAAATGCTCAAAAATATTGTTTTTATGATTCTTATTTAGAAGTTTTTGTCTACTCTGCTTCCCTCTTTCCTCAAGTATCTCTCCATTTTAATTCCTTTCATGTAGTATCTGCTCCACTTCCCAGCAGAAGATCATATTTCTATGTTCCAGACTTTTTCAGTTCAGTTTGTCTTTAAAATGGTCCCTGCTATCATCTATAATGTTCAGTCATGCAAAAATCTTCCTTTTTTTTACTAGCTAAAAATTACTTCAATAGATTAAAAAAGATTACCATTTTTATTTATTTGCATTATTTTACCTTATTGGACTGCTAATTTGAGATTCATTTTTGCAAACAATCACCTTCCCTAAAATATATATATATATTAAAAAAACCCTCTGGCAGGGAAATTTGACTATCAGTCATTCACATATTAACTCACTCTAATAGGCAGAATGATGGCCCTTCCCGCCTTTCAAAGACGTGCATGTTCCAGTTTCACGGTCTGTGAACATATTAACCTCACACGGCAAAAAGGGACCTCACAGATGTGATTAAGTTACAGACCTTCTGATGAGAAGATTATCCTGGATTATCAGGACCATTCTAATCACATGAATCCTGAAAAGCAGAGAACTTTCTTGGCTGTGGTAAGAGATAGAAATGAGGACACAAGAGGGGTCAGAGAAATGCTACATTGCTGGCTTTGAAGCTAGGGAATGAACCCAGCAAAGGAATGTAGGTGATGTCAAGAAGCTAGAAAAGGCAAGGGAATGGAATCTTCTCTAGATTCTCTGAAAAAAAAAAAATATATATATATATATACCCCTGCTGATACCTTGATTTTAGCCAAATGAGATCCATGTCAGACTTCTGACCTTTAGAACTATAAGAATGAATATGACTATATTATATTTCATTTAAGAAGCAATATATGTTTGTATTGTTATAAGACACTGGGTTTGTGGGAATTTCTTCTAGCAGCAATAGAAATCTAATATATTCAGTTAGCTTGCTTCCCACTCAACATGCATTCCCCTGTTCACAGTAGGTCACAGTGCTTTCTTTAGAGGAATTGTTCATAATTCTAGATAATTGACTTAGAACAATGTATGAGTGGGCTTTTGAGTCAAACATAATTTGAGTTTAAATCTTGTCTTCACTTACTAGCAGGAGACTTGGGGAAGATTCTCATAAATTCTGAGATTCTCTTTCCATATTCATAAAGCAGGAAGAGTGGAATCTATTCTTTGCTAGTTTTGAGGAATAAATGAGATAACATACTGTGTCCCCAAAATGATAGTGATTATTATATTAATGGGAATATGAGGAATTTAGTGCTTTTATTTATAGTATTTATATATTGGATGTTGTGGAGATTGAATGAATAAATTTGTCCGTAGGCAAAAAAAATCCAATTGTGCTTAATAATTTTATAAGCCATATCAGAATCTTTTCAAGATCTAAGATGGTATTTTTGTCTAAGGAAAAATACCACTAAAAGAGTAGGAGACAATAGAAAAAATGAATAGATATATCAGCAAACACATAGAAATATAGGGAAAAATTAGATTTCGGACTATATTCATAGTGAGGTTATATAAATTTTAAAATGCTTGCACTGGGCTTCATTTCAAACATATTTTTACAACTGGTCATTCATGATGTAAGTATTTGAAAGTATATTAGCTAATCCTGATTTTAGGATATACAAATATACATTCATATCCTAACAGTTGGAACATTTTTTTGGGTAATAGTCTAAATATAACCACATTCAGCCAACTCTTCTCTTCTTGTGGACATTATAGATATTGAGCCAAATATACACAGAAATCTCCTGAATGTGTTGGAGTTACTTACGTACGTGTACCTTTTTTCCACTTCATTTTTGGATGTGATTTTAACAAGCTGCAAACTGAAGACAGATTACTTTATCTTCCTACACCATGAAAAAACAAATAACAAATATATCTCCTGATGGTTAGCTCAATGCCTCATTTTAACTCCAAACCTTGATTGATGAATATGTTCCCTCTAGTTCTAATCAAAAAACAAATATGTGTATGGAAAGAAGGATGTTTACCCTAATGGTGATTTCAAATGAGTGTTATTTGTACCTACAGCTGGTGCTGAACTCTCCTTTTCTTGATTCTGTTACTTTTGGCTGAATTCTGTTTCTTGTCTGTGATTCATCTTTTTCTCACATGCCTTAGAATGGAAGGAGGAGGGGGTCATGACATATAGGCATGTTAGTTAGCCTTGCAAAAGTCCAGGCTAAATCTTCTGCTAGAACAAGTTCCTATCATGGAGGGTTATAGATCTCTGAGAAGGGACCTCTGAGAGATTGCTTTGTTGATTGATTTACATGTCTGAAAAATCCATCTGTCAAAAAATATTACTGAGCACTGACTCTGCATAGTGTTAAGCACTGGAGAAAAAGGAGTGAGTATAAAATTTCTAAGATTACTAGACAGACTCACATCTTTCCAGAACATGTTGCATCCAATACCCACAAACAACAAATGAAGAGAGTCTCCAGGAAAATACAATGTTAGTAAATCGGATCAAATGTAAGAGCTTTAAGATTTAACAGGCCTTAAAATGTTGGCATGTTTTCTCTCCATACTCAAATATCCAAATGTTATCTTTTTGCTCTTGTGGAAACACAGCTTTATACTGCGGGCACTTAAGAGTCTTAATCAGCAAAGCACTTAATACTATCGTGATATTTCTATCTAATGTTTGTACTATGAAGACTTGAAATCTATAACTCCTGTTTCAATCCTCCTTACCACTTCAACTCATCCCTTTCTTTTTTTAACTTTTTAAAATGTTTATTCATTTATGAGAGAAAGAGAGAGAGAGAGAGAGCGAGCAGAGGA
The DNA here is from genome assembly GCF_006229205.1 of Suricata suricatta. Lineage (NCBI taxonomy): Eukaryota > Metazoa > Chordata > Mammalia > Carnivora > Herpestidae > Suricata > Suricata suricatta. The sequence continues at coordinate 122,985,738 of NC_043709.1, forward strand.
GGGGCAGAGAGAGGAGACACAGAATCTGAAGCAGGTTCCAGTTTACAAGCTGTCAGCACAGAGCCTGACACAGGGCTTGAACCAATGAACTGTGAGATCATGACATGAGCCGAAGTCAGATGCTTAACTGATCAAGCCACGCAGGCGCCCCTACTCATTCCTTTCTAAATCAGAAACTCAATACTTTTTGTCCATTAAACATATGAAGAAAACTTTCTGTAGTACATTTTAACAACATGTATCACAAGTCACAAAACTGTGGATATACACATCTTGATTCTTCTATTCCAAGGAAATAGCAATCTAAGAGATAAAGAGAGATGTGTGTTTTTTGTTCTTATCAAGAAACAGAAAGGGCAGAAGAAAAGTGCCCCTTTAATTTGTTCATTAGTTGAATATTCAGAAAACCAAATCAAAAAGCTGATTTTAAGAAAATTTCTGAAAATATGTCGTGTTTCATCAGCAGTGACCAAATTTGCCACTTGAATTTTTAGGCTAGATGCCCAAATTTCTCATTGTAAACACAGTGTAGTTTTTGTTTTGGTAGTAGGCATTCAAATAAAACTTTGCCACATAGGTTTTCTAATGTTACCTACTAATGTCATTTACATTTCTCTTGATAGCATTACCTTTTTGAAGGAAAAAGTTTGAATTATTAATCTTTAACATTAGAAGGGCAACTTTTAATTAATAAATGATGCAGTTTAATCTTTGCTGAACTTTTTAGTGGAAACAGGTATTACTAGATAGGAATGACAACACTATTAACTGAAATTCAAATTGAATAAAGTGATAGCATGTCTAAGAAAATTATTTAAAACTGTCTACATTTTTTGTTATTTTGAATTGTCTATATTTCAGTAGAACATTTTTCTAAATCTCCAAATAGAGGGAAATATTTAGAAAAGCATTGTTAATAGTGTTAATTATTCTAATATTATAATATCAAAAAGCTGGGATGCCTGGGTGGCTGAGACAGTTAAGCGTCCAACTTTGGCTCAAGTCATGATCTCACAGTTTGCAAGTTCCTGCCCTGCCCAGGGCTCTATGCTCACAGCCCAGAGTCTGAAGCCTGCTTCAGGTTCTGTGTCTCCATCTCTTTGTGCATCTCCCCTGGTAATGCTCTATCTCCCTCTCTCTCAAAAATACTTAAAAACATCATAGGTCTAACAGGAGAGACCTGGCAGGGGACCATGGGGAGAGGAAGGGGGAAAGAGAGCGGAGAAGAGTGAGGGACACAGATCAAGGGAGACTACTGAATACTGAAGACGAACCATGGACTGAAGGGGGAGGGGGAGGAAAGGAGGGGGTGACGGTCATGGTGGGGGGCACTTGTGGGGAGAAGCACTGGGTGTTATATGGAAACCAATTTGACAATAAACTATTATAAAAAAAAGAATATCAAAAAGCAGTACAGAGTTTAAAAGAACAGCATAAAACGAAGTACTAAGGGATCATCTCTACTTCCTAGTTTAATGATAGGGAGTAAAGTATTATATTTATTATTCAATGTAAAACACTGGAGCCCCCAGTAACATTACAGGTACATGATTTAATAGGTATTACATGCATCTAGTGTACATTATTTTTCGTAGCTGCATGTTTGCTGTGTGATAAAATCTTAAAATGTTCCTGATTCATACTTCGTGAAACCAAAATGTTATGAAACATCAAAACTTGCAAACTAATCAGAAAATTGTTTCGGAAGACTAGAAAAGCCACTTCATTAATAATGTTCTGTATCAGAGAGTAGAGACACGGCATGTAAATGCAGTGTGTTGCCCTGGGTTTCATCCTGGTTGGATGGAAATGACCACAAAAGACATAACTCTGAGAATTGATGGAATTTTAACATGGAATATGCATAAAAATATTGTATCGTTATTAAACTTCCCAACTTTTATAATTGGAATATGATTTTATATGACAATGCTGCTTTCTTGGGTTGTACAAAAGGAAGTATTTATGGGTAAAGGGATGCAGTATCTCTAACTTACTATCAAGTGGTTCAGAAAAAATTTTGATACCTATAAAATCTATAAACATCTATCCATCTGCCCAGAGAATATGAATGATTGGGTAAATTCCATGGAATGTAAATAGTGGATCTAAGTAAAGGATATATAGAAGATTTTTATTTGATATATTGATACATAATTTTTGTGAATATAATTTTCATAGTTCCATAGAATCCCATTGAGTAAATGTACTGTGTTTTCCTTACCTGTTCTAAAGTTTATATTTTTATGAGTTTATGTAAATAGAAACTATACTTACATAAAAATGCACTGAGGTTTTGTGTTAGCCTGATGTCAATGTAGTAAAATTAAAGTAAGCAAAAAGGTTAACATACTCTTCACAAATTTCACAATTTATCTCAACAGGCTCATGTTCACAGGTGAATATTTTGATTCCTTAGATATCCTGTGGTGCCATTGTAACCTTCTCGTGTCCTTTTTTGGATTTGTGCTCAAGGCAGTGTGCTTGATCATCCATATAATGATGAAAAGCTGTTGTCTATTGCCAAAGCTAATAGCTCTTCATTTTTGTCATTTGTCTTCAGGAAGCATTTGTTTTATCTGAAAGTTCCAAGTATTATCTTCATTTTTATGCTTTAGCAAAGCAGATTGGGATTCTGTGAGTAGAAGATGTTTTCAAGTTGCTCAGAACTGAGATTCCCAAATCACATTATCTCCAAGATGATTTCTAAATAACACTTTCCTGTAGAGTTTTAAAGACAACTATAATAACTTCTATTCCTAACGTATATTTCTAATTTGTGTCTAGCATCTTGAAAAATATCATTTTGAATAAATTCTTAACCATAAATGGTTTGAGAGCCTGAAGAAGTTTTATTGGATTGAATATTTTCAACTATACATTTGTATTACAGATCAGGTCTTTTATTCTTTTGGAAGAGCACTTTCATCATTAGCAATTATTTGCTGAGTATCCAGTATATATAAAATACTGTTTTTAGTGCTGAGTGCATAAAGGTGTCTAAATCATGGCCCCTGTCCTCTAGGAACTTAAAATTTTAAACCATTATAAATTAAAGTACTACTTAGTAGATTAACAAGAAGCCCATTATTATTATTCGGTAGCAGTATCATTTCTACTAGCTGTATATAATCCCTTGTCCTGGAGAGAGAACTTCAGCATTAATTGATAAAATGTTGTTGGAAACTAGAACATTATTTCATTGCTTTGAGTCCTCCAGGAAATACTGAATGTAGAAGGTTCCATACTCCATTTCAGCTTTTCTGCACTTCAGAAACCAGGTCTCTGACATGTGGTTTTTCTTCCTATTTTACCACTCGGTGTCCCTTACAGAACCTCATGATTTTTCATACTTAAATAAAGTCAAGACAATTATTAAAGAGGAAGTTGCCATAATAGCACTTTACTGTTTGACATTTGTGGGTTGATTTTGTGATATCTTTTGAACATAAGGAATAAGATGTAATCATAATTTATTTCCTAACAAATTGCTTTTATCCACAAATATTGAGGCATTTGTCTAACCAACATAATGTGGTATTATGTATGTGAAGAAATATAGAAGGGTTTGGACTTATGTCAGTTTCCAACCTATACGTAGCTGCTACAATTTCAGTAGACCTAATACTTGTTAACTGTTATTTCAGTCTTACCTGAGGAAGATAATGCAGTATATGAGCTTTTTCTGTTGTATGTCTCTCACTCATGATTGACTTCTATGGCTCAGTATTCTGGATCTTTTGTAATATTGATCTAGGTTGGAAAATAAAGATATAAAACCACTGTCCTGTCTTAAAGCGCTCACAGTTTATTTGGGTACAGCACATACCTATGTGGAACTTTAGTCATTAGCCAAGTAGAAGAAAGCAGGCAGATAAAGATAGTTACAGGGATTTGGAGCATCAGCAAGAGAAGTGAGACAGAGTGAATTAGACATGAAAACTTCTCTGTATTGGTATAGGTCTTGATAATAAGTAGATGAAGAGAATGATGGAGGTAAGTAGGTACGTTTAAGTCCAGCCTTGGACAGCAGGAATGGGCTATTCCATAGGACAGTCTGAGATTATTGTGTTCCTGGATACTACCTTGAGTTTTCTATGTCAACAGGTTGGATATAGACAAGTGACATAGTCTCCCCAATAAATCAGAATTGGAGAACATTGTGATCACAATGAGATAATAACCAACTATGCCAATGTAGAGGGCACCATAACATGGGAGGCCTTGGTGGCTCAGTCAGTAAAGTGTCCAACTTTGGCTCAGGTCAGGATCTCACAGTTCATGGGTTCGAGCCCTGCGTTGGGCTCTGTGCTGACAGCTAGCTCAGATCCTGGAGCCTGTCTTCAGATTCTGTGTCTCCCTCTCTCTTTGACCCTCCCCTGCTCATGCTGTCTCTCTCTCTCTCTCAAAAATAAATAAAAACATTTTTTAAAAGGAAATATAAAGAGCAACAAAGTTGGATTAGTGAAAAAAATTTATCTCTTTCTATCATAATGCAGAAATGATATCTAAATGTCATTTAGGAAAAATATTTTCTGGTAAGAGAAAGAAGGAAGGAAGAGAGGCTAATTTTTGTTAATTATATAAATGTAATACAATAAATTTAATAAAGAATGTGCTTTTTAAAAAGTTCTTATTTTAATTCCAGTTAGGTAACATCTAGTGTTATATTACTTTCAGGTGTACAATATAGTGATTCAGCACTTCCATACGTCACCCAATGCTCTTCATGACAAGTGTACTTCTTAATCTTCATCGCCTATTTAACCCACACCTCTATCTGCCTCCACTCTGGTAACCATCAGTGTGTTCTCTATAATTAAGAGTCTGGGGGCTCCTGAGTGGCTCAGTGGTTAAGTGTCTAACTTTGGCTCAGGCCATGATCTTGAGTTCAAGCCCTGTATCAGCAGAAA
>NC_043709.1:122990750-123032919 GCF_006229205.1 Suricata suricatta
GAATAGATGTTGTGCTTTGTCAAATGCTTTTTCTGCATCTATTGAAATGATTGTGTTATTTTTATCCTTGTTCTTATTGATGTGATATTTCACATTGATTGATTTGTGAATATTGACCCACACTTGCAACCCAGAAATAAATCGCACTTGATCATGGTGAATGATTTTTTAAAATGTATTTTTGAATTAGATTTGCTAATATTTTATTGAGGAGTTTTGCATCTGTGCTCATCAGGGATATCAGCCTATAGTTCTCTTTTTTAGTGGTGTCTTTATCCAGGTTTCATATCAGGATAACCTTGGCCTCTTAGATTGAGTTTGGAAGTTTTCTTTCCTCTTCTATTTTTTTGAATAGTTTGAAAAGAATAGGTATTAACTCTCCTTTAAATGTTTGGTAGAATTTGCCTGTGAAGTCATCTGGTCCTAGATATTTGTTTGTTGGGAATTTTTTGGTTTTTGATTAAATTTCTTTCTGGTTATTGGTCTGTTCAAATTTCTATTTTTTCCTGTTTGAAGTTTCATAGTTTTTGTGTTTCTAGGAATTTATCCATTTCTTCTAGGTTGTCCAATTTGTTGGCATATCGTTTTTCATAATATTTTCTCATGATTGTTTATATTGCTGTTGTATTGGTTATTTCTCCTCTCTCATTTGTGATTTCATTAGAGTCTTTTTTATTTTTTCATTGATAAGTCTGGCTAGAGGTTTATCAATCTGATTGATCTTTTCAAAGAACCAACTCCTGGTTTCATTGAGCAGTTCTATTGGTTTTTTTTTTTTTAGATTCTCTATCATTTATTTCTGCTCTAATCTGTTTTATTTCCTTCTTGCTGCTGATTTTAAGTTTTGCTTGTTATTCTTTTGTTTAGTTGCATTAGGTATGAGGTTAAGGTGGTTTATTTGAGATTTTTCTTACTTCTTGAGGTAGGCCTGCATTCCTATGAATTTCCCTTGTGGAACTGCTTTTCCTGCATCTCAGAGATTTTGGACCACTGTGTTTCATTTCCTTTTTTCCCCATGTACTTTTAAATGTCTTCTTTTATTTCCTTGTCGACTGATTCATTGCATAGTAGCATGTTATCTAATGTCGATATATTTGTGATCTTTCCAGATATTTTCTTGTGGTTAAGTTCTAGTTTCATAGCATGTGGTCAGAAAAAGTGCATGGTATGACTTCGGTCTTCTTGAATTTGAGGCTTGTTTTGTGGGTTAATATGTGATCTATTCCAGAGAATGTTCCACCTGCACTTGAAAAGAATGTTTGTCATTCAAAGCCATTGTTGCCTTGATTTTCTGTTTAGATGATCTGTCTGTTGCTGTAAGTGGGGTGTTAAAGTCCCCTATTGTCATTCTAATATTATCAGCTAGTTGCTTTATGTTTGTTATTAACTGTTTTGTGTATTTGCATTGCTCCTATGTTGGGTGCATAAATTTACAATTATTATATCTTCTTATTGGATTGTCCCCATTACTATTTATAGTGTCTTCCTTTGTCTCTTGTTACAGTCTTTATTTTAAAGTCTATTTTGTCCCAAATAAATATTGCTACTCCAACTTTCTTTTGACATCCATTTACATAATAGATGCTTCTCCATCCCCCCATCTTCAATCTGTGTCTTTATGTCTAGAATGAGTCTCTTGTATGCAGCATATAGATAGGTTTTGGGGGTTTTACCCATTATGTCACCTTCTATCTTTTGATTGGACCATTTAGTCCATTTATATTCAAAATAATTATTGATGGATATGTATTTATTGCTACCTTTTTACTTTTTTTTTATTTTTGTCTCAAGATTTTCTCTGATCCTTTCTCATCTTTCTCTGTTTCATGGTTTGCTGATTTTCATTAGTGATATTTTTGGATTTTTTCCCTTTATTCTTTGCATATATATTAGTGGTTTCTGGTATATGGTTACCATTTGGTTTGCTTATCATCTCTTCTGTACATAGCAGTTTATATTAAGTTGATTGTCATCTAAGTTTGAACCCATTCTTTTCTCCTCTCTTCCCTACATTTTTGGTATGTGTTATTATATTTTATATCCCTTTTTCGTAAGTACTTTGACTGATTTTTTTTTTACTGCTTTTTTGTTTCCTACCTTTATACTGTCACTTTTGTCTTTCCTTTCCACCCAAAGAGTACCCTTTAATATTTTTTGCAGGGTTTTAATGGTCATGAACTCCTTGAGTTTTTGTTTGTCTGGGAAATTCTCTCTCTCTCATTCTATTCTGAATGATAGCCTTGCTGGATAGAATATTCTTGGCTACAGATTTTTCCCATTTAGCACTTTGAATGAATCATGTCACTCCTTTCGGGTCTGCAAACTTTCTGTTGAAATATTTACTAACCTAATGGGTTTTCTCTTGTAAGTTGCCTACTTCTTTTGTTTTGCTGCTTTAAAATTTTTGTATTTATTATTATATTTTGCAAATTTAATTACACTATGTCTTGGTGTGGGGTCTGCTTTTTGTTTTTGTTTTTGTTTTGATAGGGGTTCTCTGTTCCTCCTGGATCTGGATGTCTGTTTCCTTAATCAGTTTTGAGCTATTATTTCCTCAAATAAAATTTTTGCTCTCTCTCTTTTTGTTCTGGAACTCCTATAATATAAACGTTATTACGTTGCATAGAGTCTCTGAGTTCTTTAAGTTGTAGTCTTGTTTTGCACAATTCTTTTGTCTCTATTTTGTTCACCTTAAGTACTTTTCATCACTGTGTCTTCTAGCCCACTAATTCATTACCCTGCTTTTTCCACTGTGATGTTAATTCCATCAAGCGTGTTTTTCATTTCATTTATTTAGTCCTTTCTCTCTGCTATGTTATCCTTATCTCTCTATTAAGGGTCTCACTCATGCCTTCCACACTTTTCTCTAGTCCAGTAAGTATCCTTATGGTCATTGCTATAAATTCTCTATCATATATCTGCTTCACTTAGATATCTGGCTGTCACCTTGTCCTGTTCTTTCACTGGGGATAAATTTTTCTGTCTCCTCATTTTGCCTGCCTCTCTGTGTCTGTTTCAGTGTGTTAAGAAGGTCAACTATGGGGGGCCTGGGTGGCTCAGTCCGTTAAGCGTCCGACTTCAGCTCAGGTTGTGATCTTGCAGTTTGTGAGTTCAAGCCCCACATCAGGCTCTGTGCCAGCAGCTCAGAGCCTGGAGCCTGTTTCAGATTCTGTGTCTCCCTCTCTCTCTGCCCCTTCCCCACTCATGTTCTGTCTCTCTCTGTCTAAAAAATAAATAAATACTAAAAAAATTTTTTTTAAAAAGGTCAACTATGTCTTCTGCTCTTGAAAGGAATGGCTCTATGAAAGACAGGTCCTGAGGGGCCCTGCAGTGCAGTGTCCCCTGTTCACCAATCCCTGAAACTTCAGAAGAATATCCAGTGTATGTTGCTTATGCCCTGCTGTTGTCTCAGAGTCATGGTTTCTTCCAGTGCAGTCATCGTCACTGACTCTGCCTGTCGTGGGCTGTGCTTACTCTTTGTGGTATTAGTGGGACCCAGACAGGCCAGCTCTGAGGAGTTGTGCCTGCCAGGACCTGGGGAGTGGGACAGGGTGTTAGCAAAATTTGCACTAGGCCAGGTCAGATCTCCTGAAATGATGCACCAGCTGGGAGCTGGGGGTCGGGTGGCTGGGGGTGTGGCACAGGAGCTAGGCTTGGTATGCTGTGGCATCTCTGCACCCTGCAGCTGGATGGGGCCCACATGCTAACAAAATTTGCCCTGAGCACCGGGCTGAGGCTAGCAGGCTTGCAGTATGGGAGTCCTCAGGAGAGCTTGTGAGTGTAGTATGCTGCTAGCAGCCTAGATAACAAAGTGTCTGTGGAGCTCTGCCTCCTGCGGGTGGCAGGGGAGGGAAATGGCACCTCCCATCTCCCTCTTTTTTTCTGAGAAATCCCCCAACATGCTCTGAAATCAGTGTGAACAGATCTGCTCTCACTCACCCACCCCTACCACCCCACCCCTGCCTTGTATAAACTGCCTTCTATAAACTCGTGGGGGTGTGGCACAGCCCACCTCTCAGTTTTTGATGATTGCCTCTCAGCTCAGGATGCTCTCTCTTTAAGGACAGAGACCTAGCTATCACTCACTCTCCTGACTGGCCCACTGCTGAGTCCACTGACTTTTAAAGCTCTAGGATCCAAGCCCCCCTGGTCTTACAAACTCCCACAATTCAGCCTCTCTGGTGTTCAAAGCCAAACAATAAGGGAACTAGTCTTCCCCTTGTGAGCTCTTTGGTGGTTGAGCCCATATCTCTGCCCTCTCCTTGTAGTCCCTTCCCTCCTGCAGGCAGCCTCCCTCCACCTTTCCAACCTTCTTATCCTTTCAGATGCAGCTTCTTCTCTGTATTTACTGGTGGGGTTTGTTCCTCCAGTCTTCAGCTCACTCTCCAGTTTATTGACTTGGATGCAAATGACATCTAGTAAACACGGGCTGGGGAGAGTTCAGGGTCCTCCTACTCTACCATCTTTCTAAGCTCTGGAAACAAATGTACTACATTATTAATGGCAGAAGAGAATTTGTTCTTTTTCCGTTTTTGCTTTTAAATCCTTGGCTATGTCTTACAGAGAGGAAACAAATAGCTGATCTTAAACCTAAATGTGTAGAATGTTAAGAGTGTCTTATGTGAGCCTGTGATAACATCCTACAAATCTGAGTTGTTGAATTTGGCAAAATCTGAAAAGAGAAACTCTTTTGTTATTTTTTTGCTGATGTGAAAGTAAGGTTGCTCCTTTGGTCATGATTTAAGCTTATTGGGCCTCCAGGTCTTAAAAATCCAGTTTTGGTAGTTTGACCAATCCAGTTTGTTAGAGCATCTCACCATACTGCAGTTCAGTTACAATCTACATAACAAAGAATGAACTGAAGAGAGTTCTACTTTTTAAATAAAATAGTTTCAATTGGGAGTGATTCATTGTATTCTGTATAATCTTCAAGAAATTGATAGAGACATAGTATTATAGGGGAAAGAAAAGGACCACAGGTAAAGTAAATTTGTGAATTCATAGGAAAATATTGAACAGCATAGTTAGAATCATCTGTGTAACCTGCCAGATCCCAAACTTGTTCATCTCTCTATGTCCAGCTTCTGGTTAAGCATGTTGTTCAAATCGGGGGAGGGGGCACCATTCGAATTCTTTCCTATGTGAGTGACACCAGAAACAACTGACTTTGGAGCCTAGAAGCTATCATAGCTTTTGTTTGTTTGTTTGTTTGTGGGTTTTTGTTTCCCCCTGTGTCACATACTCTTGACCTACTTCGTATTTTAGCTACTATGATAATTACAGGACATGCTGCCAGGATCTTATCTCAAATGCCCACAGAATTTCTTCCCATTTTTGGCCTTAGGGCTTTCTCCGATGCCCCCTAAACTTGCACTTATCCAGGAGCAGAGAAATTGAAGTCCTCTGGGGACAGCTATCAACCAGTGGGGTTGGTGGTTGCTGCAAAAGTGGGCCAGGCTCTCCCATCCTTTGGAGAGACAAATCTGAGAGGTGTTATATGCAGTTTTAATGGTCCCCCCAGGGAGATTCATTCCCCATGATGTTATCCAATTCAATACTTTTCATTGTCTTTCCTTTCTTTCTTTTTTTTTTTCTAGCTCATCCTTTACTCCTGGTTTTTGGGTCCCAAATCAGCTACCTATCAGATACTTAGCTCAGGCTCAGCTACCTATACTCAGGTACTTAGCTCAGGCTCTGCCTTTGGGGAACCCAAACCAAAGCAGCTTTAAGTTTCTGATGGTGGTAAGTCACATTTAAACCCAGAGAAAATATTTATCTGCTGGTTGGTTGTTTGTCTTTTAAAGCTTTTTGAATTTATAGTTATAGAAAGAAAAAATGCAGTAGCCTTTAAAATTTGAGTCAGAGCCAGTGAAAGTTTTGTGTGACTAAGAATTTTGTTTGACATTAATATTGGAGGACCCTAGGAGTTGTCTCTGTCTATACTTAGTCCTTTGGTGATCTGACACAGTCTCTTGGCTGTAAATGCTATCTATGTACCCATGACCTTTGTGTCCGTATCTTCAATGCAGACCTTTCTTTCAAACTCCAGACTAGACATCCCTACTAGGGTCTCTGGTAGCCATCTGCAAACTGAAATGTCAAGTTTGAACTTATGGCCTTCTCTAAAAACTTCCACATGCATTTTGCTCCATCTTGGTTGTTAGTGACTTCAGCCATCCACTTATTACTGCCAAACATCTAGGAATTGTCCTTGACTCTTTTTCTTTCTCTTTCATGCCATGACCAACTCATCAGAAAGTCCTTTTGACTCCACCTCAAAACTATATCTGAATCTAGCCAAGTTCTACTATTATACTGTGGTCCCAGCTACCATTAAGTCTCACATGGATTACTTCAAGGCTTCTCACTAATTTCCCTGCTTCTACCCTTACCCACTCCACTATATTTTCTCTATTACCAGAATAATCCTATAATAACCTAAGGTATATCATATCACTCCCCTTCTCAAAATCCTACATGGCTGTCTTACTGAAGTCCCTACCAGTGGCCCACAGGTATCCTTTATGATCTGGCCCTATCACTTCTCCGACTTCATCTTCCACTCTACTGCCCCACACTCAATCTGCTCTAGCCATACCAGCCTCTTTGCTGTTATTCATTTGTGCCTGGTATGCTTCCACCTCAGGCCTTTATACCGGCTCTTTTCTCTGCCTGGAATTCTCTTCAGTCACAAGTCATAGTGGATAACTCTGTTACCTTCTTCAAATCTTTGCTTCAATATCACGTTTAGAATGAGATCTATGCCGGGGCACCTGGGTGGCACAGTCGGTTAAGCATCCAACTTTGGCTCAGGTCATGATCTCATAGTATGAGAGTTCAAGCCCCATGTCAGGTTCTGTGCTGACAGCTCAGCCTGCTTCAGATTCTGTGTCCCCTCTCTCTGCCCCTCCCCTGCTTGCTCTCTCTCTCTCAAAAATGAATAAACATTAAAAAAATTTTTTAAAGAATGAGATCTACCCTAACCACTTATTTGAAATCGTATCTCTCACCCCTAGCTAATCTGATACCCTTGACCTTGCTCTCCTTGTCTTTTCTCTTGGCATTTCTCAGTTGTACATACACTATTATTTACCATTATGTTGACTGGTTGTGTCTGTTTCCCTCAGTAAAACAAATTCCACAGCCACAGAGATCTTTGTTTTGTTCACTGATTTATCCCAGTAAAACAGTTCCTGACATAGCATTTGACACTCAGAAAAGAGCTGTTGAATTGAACAACAATTTGTTTCTGTCAAAGTCTGTAAAACTTGAGGTACTACTTTATCAGTGCTTTCTGCATCATACTTCATTCCAAAAATGATTCCGAGTACCTTACAGAATTATTCTTTGCAACAGAATAACAATTAAAGATGAGGAAATTGGGCAAAAGTAAAATATTGGTCACAAAAATAAAACAGGGATAAGGTTAGGTTTTCTGTGTTTACTAGAAGTGGACCACAGATTTGGTCCTAGGCAAAGAGAAACTCGCAAATTTCAATTGGTTAAAAATGATGGAAAATTTAACAAAGCTGAAGGACTTGCCAAATGTCATTAAACTGACTGTGACTGCTTGCCCTGGTCATGTTATAAAGACCAACAAGCTCGAATATGCAGAGCACTTAGTGCGCAGTGCAGTCAACCCTTAAAAAACATAAGGATTTGGAGCGCAAACCCCCTCCCGTCACAAATCCACATATGACTCCTCCCTCCCCCTACTGGAGCTTAACTGCTAAGAGCCTACTGTTGACTGTAAGTCCTACCAATAATATAGAGTTGAGTCATGTATATCTTATATATGTATTATGTACTGTAATTTATTATCAATAAAGCAGGGTAGAGAAAAAATGTTATTAAGAAAATCATGAGGGAAAATACATTTGTAATCTTGTACTATATTGGTTCATAAGTTTATTTTATTTGTTTTTGAAATGAATCACCTGCCATTACCTACATTAATATTACCTTTCGTATATGATACAAAACATTGTAGATGTTAAATGTATTACTAACACTAGACATCAAAAGTAAAAAGATAATATGGAAAAGAAATTCATATTTATTTATAGGTATTACAATTCAGGCAGTGATTAAGAAGTAGTGATATCATTGCCTAGTGTAATCAATACATTCGGTTCCTGGTAGCCAACCCTATATGCTAATGAATGAATCATTATAAATTTTTTATGGCATACAGAATTACAGTCATGTTCATAATATTGTATTGGAAACATTGTTACATTAAAAAAACCACTAACCTGTGATAATAGGCTCATACACAGTTTCTCCAATTGAGAAAGGCAGAGTCTATGGTAACATTAAGTCTTTGAAAGCAAAGTTATAAAATGGTAAGAAAACTAACACCTTGTTAATTTTATATTAACTATCACTTACTGGATGCCTTTGGAAGAATAGATTATCCACTTCCATACAAGTCTTGCACATGATGTTCTATATAATGAATACTAAGAAAGGATGAAGATGGTAACACAGAAATGCCTCATATAGTTCTTGCTTGACAGTTACTAGATTTTCATATGAAGACAAATACACACACAACAAATAGTTTAGTAACTTTATTACATGGTTATTATTTACTGTTATGTAAGTGGAAGTAGCTCACCAAAAAGGTCTTCATCCTCATCGTTTATAGGTTGAACTGGGTATGGAGGAAGAAGGAGAGGGGTTGGTCTTTCTGTCTTGGTGGTGGGGGTGCATGCCGATGGTAGGGGAGGCAGGAGAAGCAGGCACGTTTGCTGTCATTTTACAGAAGTACATCTGTTTTTTCACTTCACTAAAACTGTTTCTATATAGTACCAATCCTACTACCATCATTTGCATTAGTTTTAGCTCCTATATCAGAGAATTGTCCATGTAGTAAAAGAAGTTAAAAGCAGTCCTTATGTCATCAGAACCCTTTTGCTGGATTGTGTGATGTCAATTTGTTTTCTGGTACTGCCCCTTCTACCTCTGCTTCCTCATAACCTGGCACTCGTGGGGAAGCACTCACCTCCCTCCGGTGGTCTTCTTTAATTCCTCTGACATGGTATCTGTTGACTCTTAAATTTCTCCAAGATCCATATCACCCTTTGCCTACCCCACATTTTTTTTTTTTTTGCAGTGGCTCTGTTGCAAATCCCATGAAGTCATGTATAATATTTGTCACATTTTTTTTCCAGCAGGAATTTATTTTGGGGCTTAATGGCTTTTCTGGGTTTCTCATTACAACAATGATGGCATCTCCAATGGTGTAATCCTTCTAGACTTTTATGATGTTTTCTCTGTTGTAGTTTCCTTTCACGGCCATGATAATCATTTTCAGAGAGTACCATGTAATGAGCTTTAAAGGTCCTTTTGCCCCCCCTGACCTAAAGGCTGAATTATAGACATTGTGTTTGAGGATAAATAGAACCATTTGATGCCTTTGGTGTTGAACTCATGGGGTTCTAGGTGGCCAAGGGCATTATCCAATATCAAAAGAACTTTAAAAGGCAGTACCTTCCTGGAAAAGAACTTTCTAATTTGAGGAACAAAGCATTGGTGGAACCAATCCAGAGAAAGGGGTCTTGTTGTCTAGGCCTTCTTGTACAACCAAAAGACTGGCAGCTGGTGTTTTTCTTTTCCCTACAAGGAGTCATATAGATAAGGGCAGTCCTGATCATACACCTAACTGCATTTGCACAGAACAGTAGAGTTAGCCTCTCCTTTTCTGCCTTAAATCCTGGTACTCACTTCTCTTCCTTATTAATAAACATCCTTCATGGCATAACCCATCTCCCTCACACCCCAAACAGGGCATTTTCATCTGCATTAAAAATCTGTTCAGGCACATATACCCTTTCTCCTCAATGATTTAGTTAAAGGCATCTGAGAATTTATCTACTAGTTTTATTTGGCAAAAGCTGCTCCTCTTGTTATCTTGACATTTTTAAAGCCAAACTTCTTCCTAACATGCTCAAACCATCCTTTGCTGGCATTGAATTCTCCAGCTTTAGATACTTCGCCTTCCTTTTGCTTTAAGTTCTCATATAATGACTTCATTTTTTAAAACGCATATTAGAGCCCATAGGTATGCCTTTCTTATAGCAATCCTGTACCCACATAAAAGCTGCATTTTCAATATGAAATAAAAAATATATATCACAAAAAGTGTCAGGTTTCTGGCAGCAGCAACATCCTCACACATTTCTTTCTTTTTCTTTTTTTCCTTTTTTTTCCTCAATTGTCCTTACTCTGGATTCTTTTATCTTGTAATGGCAGGCAGCTGCATCTGCAGACTTCAATCTATGGTGCATATCAAGCAATTCAACTTTTTCTTGTGAAGTCATGACTTTGCTCTGCTTCTCGGGAGCACGGGTAGCATCCCCAGTGGCACTCTATATGGGTGCTATCCAAGGTTGATGGTATTTTGCTAAGCACAGTTTAAAAAAAATATCTGATAAACCCTGAACAATCACTTTTCATACAATTTACTGAAGAGACAAAATGCTCATGCAGAGTTGATTAGCAACAGTTCAGGTTTTAGGAAGATACTGGCAATGCTTGACCTCACAACAGTCACATCAGGAGATGGCTGCAAAATTATTAAAGATGCACAGAATTACTGCCATTAATTTTAAGCACTTCTGATTTAATACTGCGACTTTACATTTGTTTACATTTCTCTCAGTTGTGGAATGGTGCCACGTGTGGTCTGTAAGTGTATCCGCATTTTAAGAAATGTTAACATTTTTTTAAAATTTTGCTTAATGTTTGTTTATTTTTGAGAAAGAGAAAGAGACGGAGTGTGAGTGGGGGAGGAGCAGAGAGAGAGGGAGACACAAAATCCAAAGCAGGCTACAGGCTCTGAGCTGTCAGCACAGAGCCCAGCGCAGGACTCAAACTCATGGACCACAAGATCATTACCTTAGTCGAAGTCAGATGCTTAACTGATGACTAAGCCACCGAGGCACCCCAAATGTTAAATTTTGATAATAGATTTGTGTATATTTTATGATAGTAGATGTTAAAATAGTCTAGTATATATACATATATTTTATGCATTCATGACATGCAACTTTTTCTTAATTTTTCAATATTTCTATGCCATGAAGTTTATCTGCAAGTTTTTTCAAATTGTCAAAATTCTCTAAAACTTTTCAAATATATTTATTGAAAAAATCCATGTATAAGCGGACCATGTTTTTCAAACCCACTGTCGTTCAGGGTCAATTTTATTTTTCAGATTTGAGTGATTCAGGGTTCTATTGCTCATACCATCTGAGAAAATTACACCAATAGATATGGGTAAAGTTTCAAGTTTAATTTGTATTGAAAGTAAATAATATATACTTCTTGGCTTTTAGGCAGCTCAGAGCTTCTTAAACCAATGAGAAAATATCTGCCTATTTAGCTAAAGCAAGAAAGCAAAGATTGGATTAAGAAGGGCTATTTCACAAAATAAAGACTTTCCATAGCTTTTTACTAATTTAACTTTTGTTGTGATTCTGTTTATAGTGGTTTGGTTTATTGAGGAGTGTTTGCACCTGTTAGGAATTACTATCTTTTGTTGCCAGATGTCCAGTCTGTAAAACCATAACTTTAATATCTTGTTTATTCTTTTCATTGTTTCTGATACAGAGGTTAATTCCATCCATATTCTTCCATCTTGTCCAGAAAGGGAAATCCTGACCTCTGTCTTCTAGATTTGTTCTTAGCGGTCTTGACATTTTTGTCACCATCATCAGACCATCTGAATCTTTGAGAACTTTCTTTATCTTACTCAGTACATTAATCTCTCCTGACTTCACTAGCATGACTATCCAGTTTGCACTCAGTTAATTAAGTTATTGTTTTCTTAGTATCCTACACTTTTGTACTTTGTAGCTTTTGACTTGTGTGCCCTATCATTCCTCAAGTTTTTATCTATAGTAGATACCTTTTCTAATCCCTTCAAATGCCACTTGGCCCTACCTTTTACTCCAGTCATTGTTCTATTTCCTGAAAACCTTGAAGAGTGGTATTATGTTTTGCCTCACCTTGGAACCTCATACCACACTTGTAAGTTTCTCATCTGCTCTGGGACACCACTAGAGGCATGGCACAGGATACAGGAATCTGCTCCGAAGTTGTGAGAACACAACCAAAATGTACAGATATTAATGACTGGAGGCTACCCTGATCAATTGAGTGAGATCGATGATGAAAAATTGTTTTCCTCTTTAATCCCTCAGGTTGACTCAGATTCAGGAAGTCTCTGGGGCATTGAGCACCAGCCACCCTGAAGGACTGAAGGCTGTAGCTCTATCACACAGCCTTGTATTGGCTTTTCCTCCTTCCCCAAAATGCCACTGTCATAATCCTCTCTTTCTCTCTCCTTGACCGCTCTATCCTCTGCATTAGTTTCTATGCTACTGGTAATCATAGAAAACAAGAAAAAAAGACCTGATTTGTCTAGATCTCATAGTAAATCATACCATCTGGAGTCTTTTTCTGCCAACAGATCTAACTAGTTATCTTGTGTAATATTGCTGCTTCGATCGTTCATGTGTTCATCTCAAGACCGGCCTTCTTCATTCTCAACATCTATTCTGCCTGAGTTGTTGAGAGGTATAGGACCGCACAAATGGCTTCCACATTTTCTTTGGTCTGTATTTTAGAACAGTTTTCAATGGATTCTCCTCTCTATAGAAAATATTTTTTAAAAAATCTTTAATCCACCTCTACCACTTTCCAGTGTGAGAAGAAGCATCCATTATTCTTAACAGTTAATTTCTCCAGCTGTGCTTTGGATGACATCCAATCCTCCCATCCTTTTCTTAACAGACTTCCCAGTGCCTTCTTTTACAGATCTTGCCTGTCATGGAAGAAAACAAAACACAAACCCAAAATACTTTTTTTTTTCTTTACTTCATCGTTATTCCTATTACCTATGAACTTTTCTTGCTTTTTTTCATTCAAAGGAATATTTATTGAAACAATACTCTATTTTATCACATATTTATTCCTTAGGCCCTAACAACCTATTTCCAGTCTTTATCATTCCTTGGAAACCACCGTCTTAAAGGTCAATGAAGGATAAAACAGTCATTATACCTCATAGCCTTTCCTCAGTTCTCATCTTTGATCACATCCCAATATATTACACTAAATGTAATATATGTTTTCTTTTATGAAATTATAAAAATTTCCACCTATCTATTCTTCCTCTTTACATTCTCTAATTATTGACTTATCTACCCCCAGAGCTCTCTGTAGAGAGCTGACTCTGATCCTTCTCCCACACCCTAGTCTTACATTATTGCTCACTTCTTATTGTCTATTACTCTTAGACGATGAGTTGGACCTGGAAGTTAGCTGCTGTAAAATGGAGATTATCATTCCCATTTACTTCCTCCTTACCTCAGCTCTTCCTTCTAACTTTCTTGTTTTTGAACAATAATACTTTTCTTTAAGGCACGAATGGATTTCTACTTCCTCATTGCATCTTCAATATTTGAAAAAAGAGAAAACAGGTATTCTGATTTATATACATTAACTCATTTAATCCCCGTAGCAATTCACATTTTGTACATAAGTAAACTAAGACCCCCTCTAGTCAAGTGAGTTGCCTAATATCTCAGAGTTGCCTAGGGATGGGAACTATATCTGCTGGATACTAAAATTCATGCACTTTTCACTGTGTAACCGAACAGTCAGTCTTAAACAGCATTGTATACTAGATCATCAAAGAAATACTCAATTATGTTTTTGCTATTGTATTTATTAAGGAAGGAAAGCAGAGAAATACATTTTAGAAAGATTATGAACCTTCTTCATCAAGAGTTGAAAGTTCATAGACTTTCTGTTTAACTTATATTATTAAAATGCTATTTTAATCAGAACACCTCTTTCTCAGATTCCCCAATTCATCAAGGTTGTGTTACATACTGAACAGGGTGATTGTGTTCTACACTAAGCTGGGTGGCTATATTAAATACTAAACCTGGGTATGTATTCACTAATTTCATATTGAGCTCAGAGTTGGAAATAGTTGTTTTTTTTTTAGTTTATGTTATTGATTGGATATTTGTCAATGTTAAACTCAACAATCAAAATCTTTACCTATTGAGCTTCAGAGCTAAATTAAGTTTGATAACTGAGACAGAAGAATCTAAAAGTACAGAGGGGATCAATAGCAGCAGTTAGTTAATAGTGAAGAAGTGTCCTATGAGTAGACAAAGTGGGAAATTACATGATAGCCTATAAGTATGGATCATACTCTGGGCAAAGGATGCACCATCATTAGGCAATTGCACACTTAACAACTGTTGGTTAAGTACCATTTTATCCAATTTAGACCTAATGAACTTAGTAGATGAGCTCCCTGCTGAATTAAAGAGCAATCAAAGCCTCATTTTGGATTCTGTGCCATCTAGGTCAAGAAGTTCCAAAAGTGTTGTATATTACTTGTTACAGGAAAGAGATAAATTTCTTATCCTGCTTTCTGGTTAATTCTTTAACAGATACTTATGGAATACGATTTGTGCCATAGAAAGTATCATTTGGTGATTGGTAGATAATGTCATAACATAAAACTTTTCTTTGCCTTTGAGGAGTTTTAGTTCGTTTTTGTTTTTTTTTTTTCTAATTTTTCTCAGCTACTCTGAATGACATTTTTTTTAAATCCAAGGGATAAAAAGATTTTTTTTGAGTCTAAAAGCAAAGTAACTCTCTCCCCTAGCAAGAAGGTTGCTTAAAAGTCTTTAATAAAAGGGATAAGGAATGAAGAGGTGAGGATGTGTTTTGTGTACTCAATCTTACCTATCTCAGAGGTGCAATGACACTGTGGTTTTATTTGGAACTTTCAGGAAGGGGTCCGGATCACCTTTTGACAGGAAGTGCAAAGGATGTGTCAGAAGAAGCCCATGTCTGCCTACCCTGCAGGGAGGGCTGCCCCTACTGTGCTGATGACAGCCCCTGCTTTGTCCAGGAGGACACGTATTTGCGACTTGCTATCATCTCCTTCCAAGCCCTGTGTGTGCTGCTCGACTTCATTAGCATGCTGGTGGTCTACCACTTTCGCGAAGCCAAGGTAAACCCAGGTACCCTGGTTATGTACTTCCTTTTTCTTATGAAGTGACCTCTTATTTTTTGAAGTAAATTGAGTTTTTCCAAGCCCCAGTTGCCTCTCTGTTTAGCAGAAGGCCTCCTATTCCTATAATATAATTAGAATAGAGTATGAACATGATATTCTTTAGCTTCCTAAGAGAAGTACGGTTTAAAAATATGGAACCTTATTATAACATTTTCTTCTACAGAATGCTTCCCCCTATTTAGTGTGCAGCTTGAGGACTGTTTTGCCTTAAAGGACTCTCTTTCTGTCTCTTAGGCTTCTAGAAAAACTTATTCTGCTAGTAGCCAATGTATTGTTAGTTTTTTCATATCTAGAAAGTCTTTTGATATTTATTATATTCCATTGTTATTTCTCTTAGCCATTGGCAAATGGACTTGACTATTTTTGAGCACATTATACTTTGAAGAATAAATTTATTCATGACCTTATATTTAGTCTTGCATTAGTATCCCAGGATAATAGTGCTTCTGCAAAGAGCTTATGTGGCTTTTGAGTGAGCCTGCCCTTTGGTTCTGCTCTGAGAAGTCAAACAATAGTATAAACAGTAATATGCTTCTTAGTCAGGGGTAGAGGAAATGGTAAAATGTCAGGGTAAACCTTTCTGGGAAGTTGTCTTCAGTTGGTCACCCAATGAATTATATGTAGCCAGTGTTGTTGTCAGTGTTTGTGGCTCTGCTGCTTTCAAAAAATTATCTGTTCTATTGGGGAAAAAAGCCCCATGAAGCCTAAAGTTTTCAGCCATTTCTAAATTCAGATGGCCCTTTCGTGTTAGCAAAGTTGTACAGATTGGTTGTATAAACTGAGCTCACCAGAAGCATAAAGTGTTCCCATTAGAAATTTTAAAAATAAAACAACCCTCTGTGAATGACATCTATTACAAGGCCTCAAGTTAACATAAAAAATAAAACCTTTATTGAGATTCTGGGAGAATGTATCCATTATGTTAATGATATAGACTTTAATGGTTATTTTAAATAGACAGTTTCATTAACACAAGCATACAGCACAAATTAAAATCAGGCTTTTGAGTCAGCCAGAAAGTGCAAATGGGCAAATTGCTCTTCATTTAACCAATACTTTTCTTTCTTTTGCAACAAAATATGTGTTAAAGTGTATATGTAATAAAGAAGCAAGCAAATGAAATTGAGAAATATCTAACCACTGTTACCTAGATAACATTCATCCGTTTTTTTAAAAAACCTATCACTGGCAGAGCAGGTAGAATTGAAAGGTCTATTTAATAAACTGCTCTGAAATCTCTCTATATAAAGTAGTTCATTTACACAGGTGATAACAGATAGTTCTTTATGAAGTTTAATTGATCATAATCATTAATGATTGCTGTGCTAAATGGAATTAATGATACATAATGGGTAGAATATTACATTGGATATTACAAAATCTGAGCTAGTTCTTGCTAGACCAATGTCTTGATCTATGTCAGTGTTACTTAACATTTCCAAAGTTACTAACCTTTCAAACATCTCTGGATCATCATATGAAATGCTACTTTATAAGGCTTTCATAAGAATTAATATCTTCATTTATCATTTGGTGAAATTTCTAAAGCTACAAACTAGCTAGGATAAATAAATTAGATATTATCTAGTTTTAAGATGGTCACCTTTTGAAGAATCAGTTTTCACAGAATGTGACGTAATATAAGAGGGAATATTTTCAGGAAATGCTATAGGTTAATATAATCAGTGCACGCAGATCTTGTATACTGAAGAAAGGAAACATTTGGTGAACTTTTGTCTTCTAATTTCAGTTACCAAAAGGAATGAATAATTGTAAAAGCAGAGAGCCATTTCCAGTGTAAAGATGGCATGTTTATAGCATGTGGTTATTGGCTTTGCTTTTTAAAATTCTCGTGTCTTTATGGCATTTCTTTGCATAAAGCAGAAAACTGATCATCGCTTTTGGAGTAATACTGATGTCTCTCTTACAAGTTTCCCTTTGCATTGCCTACCACCTACCCACTGATAGTATAAAGAACAATCAACTTAAAATCTAAAATTTTATATCTATTTTGACAAAAGAGAAAGACATTATGTGCAATGTAGAGGCATAATATTGTGGGTGAGCGTGCAGACTCTGGAGTCACACTGTTTATATTGAATCCTGTTCAGACCCTTGAATGCTACTACACTTTGGGAAAATTGCTTAGCCTCACTTCAACTAGTTTCCTCCTCTATAAAATGGGGTGTGGGGAGCCTGGGTGGCTTGGTTGGTTAAGCATTGAACTCTTGGTTTCGGCTTAGGTTTATAATCTCACAGGTTTGTGAGTTCAAGCTCCATATCAGGCTCTGCACTGAGAGTATGGAGCTTGCTTGGGATTCTGTCTTTCTCCCTCTCTCTCTGCCCCTCTCCCAATTGCTCTCTCTCTTTCTCTCTCTCTCAAAATAAAGAAATAAACTTCTAAAAATGGGGGTTAACACACTATCTACAAAATAATTTAAAACGGGTTATACACCTAAATACAAGGCCCAAAACTAAGAAACATTTTTTTAGAAGAAAACAGGCATAAATCTTCATGATCCTGGCTTAGGCAAGGTTTCTTAGATACAGCATCAAAAGCATAAATGACAAAAGAAAAAAATAAATAAATTGGGCTTCGTCAAAATTGAAAACTTTTGTGTATCAAAGGACATAACCAAAGAGGTAAAAAGACAACCCATACAACAGCAGAAAATATTTGCAGATTATACTAGTACCCAAAACATATAAATAGTAAAAGGATAACAATTGAAAAATGGGCAAGGGATCTGACTAGATGTTACTGTAAAGAAGATATGCAAATGACCAATGAGCATATGAAAATGCTGAATAACATTAGTTATTAGGAAAATTCAAATCAAGCCTGTAGCAAATGCTAGCATAGATAAAAATAAAAGGCAATACCAAGTGCTGTTCAGGATGTGGAGAAATTGAAACTCGTTCATTGCTATTGGGAATATAAATAGTGTAGCAGCCCCTGAAAAAATTAAACATAGAGTTATGATATGACCCAATAATTCCACTCCTCGGTGTATGCCCAGGAGAATTGAAAACATATGTCTACAAGACTCAGGAAATAACAAATGGTGGCAAGGATGTGGAGAAAGAAAAACACCTCATGCACTGTTGGTGGGATGCAAGCTGATGCAATCCCTGTGGAAAACAATATGGAGGTTCCTCAAAAATATTGAAAATAGAATTTTTATATGATCCAGTAATTTCACTACTGGATATTTACCCCCAACAAGCAAAGATAATAATTTTAAAAAATATACGCACCCTTATGTTTATTGAAGCATTATTTACAATAGCAATGATAAGGAAGCAACTCAAGTGTCCATCTGTAGATGAACAGATAAAGAAGATATGGGGGGTGTGTGTGTGTGTGTGTGCACGCCAGAGGGGAGGTGATTGCCAGAGGGGAGGTGGCTGGGTGGAATAGATGAAGAGAATTTAGAGTACACTTAACCTTGATGAGCACTGAGAAGTATATAGAACTGTTGAATCTTTATATTTTATAGCTGAAAATAATAACAAAAAGAAAACATTTGTATACACAAAAATGTTCACCCAAATGTTTATAGCAGCATATTCATAATAGCCAAAAAATGGAAACAACCCAACCATTCATTAGTTGATAGATGAGTAAATAAAATGTAGTATATCCATAAACTGGAATATTTTTTGTCAATTAAAATGGGTGAAGTACTGAAAAATGCTACATGGATGAATCTTGAAAACATGCTAAGTGAAAGAAAACAGTCATGAAAGAGTATTTATTGCATGACTACATTTATCTGAAATGTCCAGAAGGCAAATCAGCAGGACAAGAAGTAGATTGGTGGTTGTCAGGAGACACAAGGAGGGAAGATGGGGTGTTACTGCTAATGAGTTCAAGGCTTCTTTTTTTGGAGGAGATGAAAATTTTTGAAAAGTAGACTATAATGATAGTTTCACAAATCTGTCAGTGTACTAAAAACCACTGGCTGGTACATTGTGAAATCTTAAGAAAGCTATTATAAAAATTTTACCTGTGAGGTTAATTAATAAATTTTACCTGTGAGGTTAATTAATTACCTCACAGGATCCTTTTGAAGATTTAATGATATAATTTATATAAAGTACCTTACTAGACATTTGTGTTTTGTTATTATATTATTATATTATATTTATTATATTTATTATATTGTATTATTTTAGACCTCTTTGTAAAATTAACAATCTGTTTTTTTCCCATGTTAGGTGCTAAGTATGACATTTAAAATAGTTTAAAAGATAAGGTTTTGAAAAATATAGCCATGCCTATTTGAGCTAAGCAGTGGGATTCCAGGCAAAAATTCATTTAAACTGTCTTTATAATTATAAATGATCATTTTATAGTAATCCTAATAGATTGTCCAGATAGTGGAAATGAACAAAACACCTGTGGTACAGATTCTCTTCTTTTGGCTAACACCTCACTGCGAAGGAATGCTTTGCTGTAAGAAGGAGAGTTTCACTTAACTGGTCTCAGTTTAAAACAAAAAAAACGTTTTGAGTACCCAAGCACCACACGTGCTCATTCACGTATGCATATGCAATTACACAAGTATTTCTATGCTGATAATCACCTTTAAAAAGCATTTACTAGGCATTTATTAAAATGTGGCTTTTATATTTATCTGTATCATTGACTTTACTAAGAATGTCCCAACCTCTACCTTTGAAATAGAAAGTCACAGAAATCTTGAGAGATTATCAGTTATGAAGTCATGGAGCACATGGCCCCTGTTGTATTATTGCAGCGGTAACAGTTTAAAAGCTGATCATGTAAATCAATTTGTTACTAATTTCCTGGGTTTTATTTAGAAAGGTGACAAACCATGAGAAACTAGAATGAAGCAGCCCCTCTTTTCATAGGAAAGAAAACCCAGCCTCTGAGAGATTGTCAGATGCCCAAAGTAACCCATCTCGGTTGGGGTATTTATATTTTGTCTAACACCAGCACCCAGAATAAAATTTCTAGAAGATTGAAAGTATTAATAGATTGAGGCTCAGTGAAAAAAAAGAAAGGGTAGAATTAGTTAGTTGAAATCAAGGGTGGGGTTAACATATGGAATGATTCCATGATTGCAGGCATACTGTTTTTGCCTGTTGCTAGAAAGAACTTTCTGGGATTTTCTAGCAGAAGTACAAAGAGGAGAAAAAAAAGTGAGTTAGGGTTCGTAAAATAAAAACTGACCCGTCACTGAGATAAAACTTGAATATGCCTATCATTAAGTCTTGAGAGATGTTTTTTCTGTGGATTCTTAAATAGAGAATATTGTTAAATTTATTGAATTATAAATATCTTTATAGGAAATAGACATAATATTTTTCACAGCTTTATTTGTTAATTTTTCTGAAATTGTGTTAAAGTTTTAATGTTTAAATATACATAGGCATATCAATTCCATAGAGGTATCACGGATGTGGTCCTGATACTGTGTCTTTGCTATCTAACATTAATGCGAGGATACCTTTGGGATATCTAGATGAGAGTTGGCCAGTGTGCATCACACAGGCCATCACTACAAGGCAGTGATAGACACGCTGGGTCCCCTTTCCCATTTTATCCAGAATTAGCCTCACATCCCCTTTCATCAAGCAGAACTCTAAGCAGTTTCTGTCTATGAAATCTCCTTACCATCTTAGATCTAGAAAAATGGGAGGACTTCACATTCTTCACAAAATTTCATAAATATTGTTGTTTGTTCTTGAGTTTTCAAAAGGTATTCACTGGGTGATGCAGGTTTGAGGTGTCAAGATTGGATGGCAGCTTCTCCATATTTCTATTGAGTGGGAAGCTATGTGCTGCAATATGATAGTGAGTCAAGCTGGTGACAGAGTGCTAGGCAGTCATGACGGTGAAGGCATCTACGCAGACGCCTATTAGGAGGTTAGAATCTGAGACTTATGCTCCTTTTCCTGTTTCTCCAGCATGCGAGCCATATTCTTTCTTCTAGTTCCACCAGGATTTATGTTATATAACATCTTAAATGCTTTTAGTATATAGACTATATTTCATTTAGCACCTATTAGGAATGGATCATTTGAGAACTTAGAACTTAGGCCTCTTTTTTTATTAGACTATTTCTGTGAATTGACAGAAATAACCACATTCACAGATCAAAAATAGAAAAAGTGATGGCAACAACCAACCCAACAGCTGATCCTGTATATCGAGACAGCATGCAAATGTACTGTAATGGCAATAGGAAAAAATTTTCTGTTCTAAAATGAAATATTAGAGACATAAGGTGGTATAGAAATTTGTCTTTAGCTGCACTGCTTCTCCTGGGAAGTCTAATTATAAGTATAGTTAGTTAAATGAAGTTTACTCTTGGGGTGCCTGGGTGACTCAGTCAGTTGAGCAACCGACTTTGGCTCAAGTCATGATCTCACAATTTGTGAGTTCAAGTCCCACGTTGGGGTCCGAGCTGACAGTTCAGAGCCTGAAGCCTTCTTCAGATTCTGCGTCTCCCTCCCTCTCTGCCCCTCCCCTGCTCATGCTCTGTCTCTCTCTGTCTCTCAAACATGAATAAGCATTAATAAAATAAAATAAGGTTTACCCATGCCAAAAATACCAACTCTGCAGTTACATTCCAACAATCATTGATCAAAGGTTAGTTTAACATGCTCTCATTTTATGTATTTTTGATACAGAGAGAAACAGAGCATGAGAAGGGGAGGGGCAGAGAGAGAAGGAGACACAGAACTGGAAGCAGGCTCCAGGCTCTGAGCTAGCTGTCAGCACAGAGCCTGACGCGGGGCTCGAACCCACGAAAGTGAGATCTGACCTGAGCCAAAGCCAGAGGCTGAACCGACTGAGCCACCCAGGCACCCCAACATGCTCTCATTTTAAATAACAGCACAAACTAGATTCCATTATGTTTTTAGGTGGGGTTTTCAGTAGGATACCACAAAGAGCAAATTAAATTTCACTCTGCACAAACATTTAGAAAATGAATTATATACATCTTTCCTTGGGTCCTTGGTTAAAGATTAAATCTGTCAAGAAACAAAATGATTTTGCCCCCAGTGAGATCTAAAACGGCAATTTTAACACAGTATTTTAAAGATGCTGCACATTGGGGCACCTGGGCAGCTCAGTTGGTTAAGCGTCAGACTCTTGATTTCATCTCAGGTCATGATCTCATGGTTTGTGACTTTGAGCCCTGCATCAGTCTCTGCACTGACAGTGTTGATTGAGCCTGCTTGGGATTCTTTCTCTCTGCCTTTTTGTCTCTTTCTCTCTCTCTCTCAAAAATAAATAAATAAAAATTTAAAAATAAATATGCTGCATATTAAATATTTTGAAATTACTTCTACTTTTTTTAAGTGTTTGTTTTTGAAGGAGAGAGAGAGAGAGTGTGGGCAGGGGAGGGGCAGAGAGAGAAGGAGACACAGAATCCCAAGCAGGCTCCAGGCTCTGAGCTGTCAGCACAGTCAGATGTGGGGCTTGAACTCACCAGTTGAGAGATCATGACCTGAGCTGAAGTTGGTTGCTGAACCGACTGAGCCACCCAGGCACCATTTCTACATTTTTAAACAAATAATATGATAAGTAACATATTTTCTATTAGCTATTCTGAAAAGAGAAGTTGATTCCTTATAGCTTAATGATGTCAAGTGTTAGGACATTTTATTTCCAAATGAAGAATTTGGAGGAGAAAAGATATGTTGGAATGGACAGTAGCTTATTCCACTTTTGAAAAAAATCATTTGCTTGATTTATTGTTAGGAAATTTTAGCATGTTTTTCCTGAGCTTAGTAGTTTGGGGGGGGGATGATAGTCAATTTTTAAAAGTGAACATACTGTGGTTTGTGTTTTCTCCTATATTTCTGTAGTAGTTCTTTTTCTTTAAGTAGCAATTAATTGACAAGGGATTTTGTAGCTGCACATTTTTGGTTTAGAAAATTAGATGCTTTTAATATAGAGTGGCTGATTTGTTAATGAAATTCTATTAGGCTAATTATGATGTTCTAATGCCTATGTTGGTGAAATAAAGGGAGATATCACTATTTTATTGTAGTCAATATACATAACATGCAATTTATCATTTTTAAGCTTACAGTTCAGTGGCATTAAGTACATCTACATCACCATGCAACCATCATCACTGTCTGTTCCAGAACTTTTTCATCATTCCAACTGGACTCTGTCCCTCGTGGTAACCTCTCTTCTACTCTGTCTCTACAAATTTGTCTTTTGAAAGTATCTCATCTAAATAAAATCATACACTGTTTGTCCTTTCCTATCTGGTTTATTTCACTTAGCATAATGTTTTAAAGACTTAGAATGTTGGAGCATATATCAAACATTTGGATCTTTTTCACCTTTGGCCATTGTAAGTAATACTGCCATGATTGGTGTTCAAGTATCTGTTTGAGTCTCCGATTTCAGTAACCTAGGAGTGGAATTACTGAATCATATGATCATTCTGTGTTTACCTTTTAGAGGAGCCACCAAAATGTTTTCCACAGAGGCTGTACTGTTTGATATTTTACCAGTAATTCATGAGGGTTCTAGTTCTTCACGTCTTTACCATCACTTGTTATTTTGTTTGCTTTTTTAACAATAGCCATCTAATGTATGAGAGTGGTATCTCACTGTGGTTTTGATGCATTTTCTAAACATTAATGACAGCTGAGCATCTTTTCATGTGTTTATTGACTATTTGTATATCTTCTTTGCAAAAATGTTTATTCAGGTCTTTTGTTAACTTTTGAATCCAGCTGTTTGGTTTTTTATTGTTAAGCTGTAAGAGTTCTTTATATATTCTGAATATTAATGACTTATCAGATGTAAGATTTAAAGATATTTTATCTCATTCTGTGGGCTTTTATTTCCACTCTCTTGAAAGTATCCTTTGATACCCCCAAATTTTTAATTTTGATAAAATTCCATTTACATGTGTTTTCTCTTGTTACCTATGCTTTTGGTGTCATATCTGAGAAATCATTCCCAAAGCCAATGTCATGAAGCTTTTCTTCTATGTTTTCTTTGAGAAGTTTTATGGTTTTAGACCTTACATTTAGATTTTACATTAGATATTTCTATTTTGAGTTAATTTTTGTGAATATTACAGAGTAAAGATTCAACTTTATTCCTTTGCATGAGATTATCTAGTTTTTCCCAGTACCATTTGTTGAAGACACTATCATTTCCCCATTGCATGGTGTTGGTACCTTTATCAAAGATCATTTGCCTTTATACACGAAGGTCTATTTCTGAGCTGGCTATTCTGTTCCATTGACCTGTGCCTTGATACCAGTATAACACTCTTTTGATTACTGTAGCTTTGTAGTAACTTTTAAAGTTAGGAAGTGTGAGGCCTCTAACTTGGTTCTTCTTTTCAAGTTTCTTTTGGCTATTTGGGAGCCCTTGAAATTTCATATGACTTTCTATATTTCCCCAAACACCATCAGAATTTCAATAGGGACTGTGTTGAATCTGTAGATTCCTTGGCTGGTATTGGCATCTTAACAATATTTGGTCTCCTGGTCCATGAACACAGGATGTCTTTCTACTTATTTATGTCCTCCCGCATTCTTTCAGCAGAGTTTTGTAGTTTTCAGTGTACAAGTCTTTTGTCTGCGTGGCTGAATTTATCCCTAAGTATTGTGATATATCACTTTTTACAAATAGATTTTGTGATTTGTATCATCCTTTAATTAAATGTATATACTTTCACAGGTTATCTTTCATAGTCCCAACCAATCATCTCTAAAATTTTCCTTTGATAGTTAGTAATTGATATTCCACTTTTATGCTTTTCATTTTCTTTGCCATTTATGGAAGAGAGGTGCAACATGATATATGAAAAGGGTAGAGTGGTTGGAAGCCAAGAACTGGTACCTTCAATGCAGCTGGAGAGGGCCTGTAGAAGGTGCATACTGATTTACCACATTTTTTCTTAAACCTCCTTCTTGTACTAGCCAACTACTACTCAACATAGGATGACGTTTTTTATTTCTGTATATTTATGATATATGATATTTCCCTTAATTTCCTAAGGATGACAATCTTGATCCTAAACTTATTAGGTATTTTAATTCTGTGGAACTAATAAAATATTACATAATATCATAATAATAATATGTTCACTCCCCATTATTGAATATACATAAAAATTTTGCACTTTTATTTTTCCTCATCTACTCCTTCCAATTTTTTAACATGCAATCTATGGTTAGTTTCCATCTAGTTTCAATGAGAGCCAACATGTATTTCAAAGGAAAAACAATTCTTGAATATATTTTGGCTTTTGCTGCATTTAAATTGATTGTTTAGACTTCTTCCTGTATGTTTATATGGTTTAATTGCTCACTGTAATATTTCCAGTTGTGCTTTCTTGCCTTTGAGTTCTGACTTTGGGCCAATCTTTATTCATTATGAAATATATGTACCTTAAAGTAGTTTGCTTCAAAAGGGGTAGTTTTATACCTACGTCATATCTGACCTCCCTATCTCCACCAACTGTGCTTTTACATGACAGCACCTTGGCTAGGGCAGAAATGGGGGGATTAGTTTCTATTTCTTTGAAAGCTCTATTACTGCTGCTTCATTTGTGTTTCAGAAAGGATCATTGTGGGCAATTTCCATGATGGCCCTGTTTTTGCCCTTTATGGAGCAAAACTTCTGATCTGAATGCTTATTAACTTCTTTATTTACTTTTACGATCATAATATGGCTCTCTTTTCATTGAGGTTGCAAAAAATAAAATCTCTACTCTCAAACTTCAGGTGAAGTGTTTTTTTTGTTTGTTGGTTTTTGTTTTTGTTTTTGATACTGAGAAGTCTCCTGGGTGTTAGTTCTTATTTTACCTCTTCTTCTCTAGTTCTAGGCTTCTTATTGAAGACTTTCTATTAAGTATAGGTTGGATCTCAAGGCTTTCTTTTTTGATATTCTCACTATGATATGTTTGAAGGATTTCCTGTCTCCTGAGAAGATTTTGTTTGTCTTCTATTTCATTCTTTCCATTTTCAGCACTTTCCAACCTACTGTCCCCCTATCTACAGGAATTATAAAATTTCAGCAACTGTTTTTAATCTCTGTACTATTGTTCCTTATGTTTTCTATCTTTATTTGAGAAGGTTTTGGGGTCAAATAACCTGAGTTAAAATCCCAGTTCTTCTATTTTCTAGATGTGTGACCCTAAGGTTACATAGTTATGTACTTAATTAGCAGATCACATAGTCTCTCTAAATTACTTTTATCATATATAAAATGAGGACAGTTATGGCATATATTATGGTATATATCTAAGCATTTTTGTGAGAAAATAGTGAGATCATACATATGAGTCACTTAGCACAGTGCCTGATACATATTACTACTAGTCTTGCTTACTGTAGTTTCAAACAGTGCAAAGTTCTCCTGAATATGACCAAAATTTCAAATAAGATGCTGTGAGGTTTTTTTTAAAGATTAAAAAAATTTTTTTAAATAATCTTTACACCCAATTTGGGGCTCAAGCTCACAATCCCAAGATCAAGGGTCACATGCTCTACTGACTGAGCCAGCCAGGTGCCCCTCAAATAAGATGTTTCTATATTTTCTGGGTGTTTTGTTTTTCTTTCTTTCTTTCTTTCTTTTTTTTTTTTTTTTGCTATCAATCTATTTCAGAGGAATTTCCTCAAAAATGATGAATTTATTCTTTTCAGTTGAACTTATCTGGATTGTGTCTATCTTCTACAGTATTAGCCTATAGTCAAAAGGAGGAGGAGCAGGGTAACTTCAAAGCCCAGATTTGAGTTAAAGGGAGATAGACAGTTAGAGATGCAGCCATAGGAGCACGGGATTGGGAAGGAGGCTAAAACAGCCTCTTAGAAAGTTGGAGCACTTACTCTTCGGACTGCTGATGAGGAACAATCACTTTGGAGGGAAACTCATGCTTCTCCTGACACCCTTTTCACTGCCAGCTCTCCCCACACTATTTTCAAGTTCTCTACACTCATTTATACTGTCACTAACCCACTGAATGAGGGAATGACTGAGAATTTGTTTTTTCAGAATTGATCCCTGGTCAGACTGTAATAGTTTCTTTCAATCAGTATTATAGTTACCTATTTGTTGTCTACTGTTACATGAGCATAATTCATTGCTGGTTCACACTGCTAAGATTTTTGTCATTTGTATAATCTTAAAATCATATCAGTTTTAGAAAGGGAAAGCGAGGAAGTCATGTGATAGACCTTGCTCGCTCTGCTATCTTACTAGGAATACCTATATTCTTTGGCATTTTATATCAGTCATAGACTCTTGGAATTGGTATAAATTCTTTTTTGTAAGCTTTGCA
This sequence comes from Suricata suricatta, assembly GCF_006229205.1. Lineage (NCBI taxonomy): Eukaryota > Metazoa > Chordata > Mammalia > Carnivora > Herpestidae > Suricata > Suricata suricatta. Next base: position 123,018,165 of record NC_043709.1, read on the forward strand.
AATTTTGTATTCAACTTGTGTATTTGCTCAACCTCACAATATACTTAATATTAGTATTTTTCTTAAAGTAATATTTACTTTAATATATGTGTTTCCATTTAACATAGCTGCCAGTGCAGGACTGATTGTGTAAGCTTGAGTTCATACTTGTTGTGAATTTAAACATGACTGATTATGTGATTATGTTCCTACAATAATTACTTCATCTAGGTTTTTATATACAACATAAAAAATGAAGATTATTGTTTTTCTAGGCTTACTTCTTACTAAAACACAGATGGGCTGGAACATATTTCAGTTACAGAACAAAATTTAGCATATTTTTGAATTACCTTCATTAATAAATTATGTTAGAGTATTTTATTCGCTTATTTCACTGATAGGATTTGTTTCAAGAAGAAATAAATTTATAGGCAATATAACAAAACAATGTTGAAGTAATTGTAAAGAGGAAGTACAAGGCTTTATAAAACACTTAATTTCCAATTGAAAAGCATTCTAATTATATTCAAAATAAATTTATTTAATATCTATTTTTGTGACGTAGGAGTTAAAGCACTGTTCTGCTACTATTTATTCTTTTGTTTATCCTTGCTCTTTAAAATGGTGGACTTGGTGAGGAATTTCCGAGCACTAAGATTCTGTGATTCTTTGAATCTGGGAGATTCACATACTTAGTTTCATATGCTAATTGTATAGAACAGTTCTCTAGCACTGCTGAGGCCATCCTTCCTCCATCTGACGGATTGTGGACATAGGTGTCATCGTCCCTGGGCCCAGAGAACTCTTCTAGTGGGTCCAAGAGTTTGGAAAACAGTAACAACAACAACGACAGTGTATGAACTCTAAAAATCCAACCTGGGGGTGCCTGGGTGGCTCAGTCGGTTAAGCACCCAACTTTGGCTCAGGTCATGATCTCAGTTCGTGGGTTCGAGCCCTGCATTGGGCTCTGGGCTGGTAGCTCAGAGCCTGGAGCCTCCTTCCTTCTGATTCTGTGTGTCCCTCTCTCTCTCTGCCTCTCCCCTGCTCTAGTTCTGTCTCTCAAAAATAAATAAATGTTAAAAAATTTTTAAAAAGTTAAAAAATAAATAAAAATCCAACCTGACTGATGTAGTAAGCAGTGTAGGGGAGCAGTGAATCTACAAATAGAAATTATTTCATACCAGCTAATGTGAGATGAATGTTTTAATGACTGCGTATATATGGACTCATATATATGAAGGAATTTCTGGGCCATTCCAAGAGTTACTAAAACAGAAAGTATCACAACTTTTAATTCTATAGTTTTATCCTGATAGGGGATAAGAAGATAAGAATTAAGCAAAAGTTGGTCATTTAAAATATAAGATTTGATTTTGTAACATGATGCCTGATAGCATTTATATCATTTTTCCTCCCATGAAATATATTTAAACATGTGTATGAAGAAACCTGAAGTGGTAGGCTTGAAAATTGGAGAAATATAAACATGTTTTCTGAATTAACTTTCAAATGATCTTCAAGTTACAAGCAGTCTGAGTAGGGCCAGCTCCAGCATCAAAAGTAAGTGCAGGGCAGAGTGTGATCTCAAAAGTGTGGGATGAGCATCCCTCTTCCAGACGTCAAGGCCATTGTCCCGGAAGTGTTAGAGCTTCACATATTTTGGTCCTGAAAGCTTTCCAGTCTTTAAGGCCTTCCTATTTAAAAGGCAGATACTATGTAAGTCAGATTCGTTGTCACACTAATGAGGAGTGGAACTTGAACTAAACCCTGATTGCCACCTCCCCATCAGTTTATTGGAGCGCTGAGTTAAAAAGGATTCCGAGGCAGCTAATAGATTTATCCTGAAAGGTTGTGACTGGCTAGTGTTACAGCCCTCGATGTTAGTTAGCAGGGAAACTAACGACAGGCATACCACATAGTTGCCACTCCCTCTCTAGGACTGTCAGGCTCAGAGGAAATAATGACAAAAGGAAAACTATCAACTTCAGAAGTGAGAAGAACTTTGTGATAACAATGGCCATGAAACTATTTTGTCTAGGGATAGCCCACTTCTTGAAGAGTCGTATCAAAATTCAGGGTTTCTACAGATGATGTACTGCTACATTTATCCAAGGTATAGTGAATTTAGTAGGAATTATCCTGTTCCATAATTTACTAGCCACTTCTAAGGCATTTCGAACTTGGTGCAGTCTGAAATGTGTTTTGACAGGTTCTTTTCCCTAGATATTTAAAAGTAAGTATATTTCAAATAAAATGTAATGCTTTCAATTCTTACTCATTTTTACTTATCTTCTGATAAATATATGTGAGATATTTTAATAAAAGTACCAGAAGAAATTTGCTCTTAAAAAAGTATGGTCTCCCTCCCAGCACATAATATTTATCCCCCAATATATTTTGTCAACACAAAACCATTTTAGGAGCTCTGAGTAGAGTGGAGTCCCCTAGCTCAGATTTAGAGTTTCATCTCTTTTCTTCCTCTTGTCACCTGGAAATTATTTAGCTCATTTATAGGTTACCTATACTTAAAACTACTTTTATTAGTGATTAGGAATATCTACTTTTTCTGGTTTTCAAGGCTTTTTTTATAGTTTATTTATTTTTGAGACAGAGACAGAGCATGAATGGGGGAGGGTCAGAGAGAGAGGGAGACACAGAATCCGAAGCAGGCTCCAGGCTCTGAGCTGTCAGCACAGAACCCGACGCGGGGCTCGAACCTACGAACCGTCAGGTCAGATCATGACCTGAGCCGAAGTCGGACGCTTAACCAACTGAGCCACCCAGGCACCCCATCTGGCTTTCAAGTTGTAAAGAGTGAGCTTTAGAAATAAGTATAACACTTAAACAATTAAAAAAGTTAAAAGGCAAATTGAAAAAAAGGGTTTTGATATACTATGGTAGTAAAGGATTAACATTCTTCATATAAAAACAAAATTCTCTTAGAAATCAATAAGAAATAGAGAATATCCAATAGAAAAATGGGCAAAGAACACCCATCAGCAATTTGTAAAAACAACAATATAAAAATGTGTTTTCTATATTCATGAGTAATTACAAAATGAAAATTAAAATAATGACATGTACTTTTATAACAATAATATGTTCTGTGTTGGTGAGATGTTAGGGTCTAGATGCTCCCATCCGTTACTGAGAGTTGTGTAAATTGGTAGAAACTGTTAGATAAAATTTGGAATTATGTTTAATAAGCTTAAAAATTCATAGTAGTTTTATTTCCAGAAGTCTATACTAAAGGAATCATATGTATTCACATAAGAATTTACAAATCCATTAATATGTGTATGTATGTTTATCATAGCAGTATTTATAATATAAACAACCTGGGAACAATTAAGTGTTCAAAATTGGACTAAGGCATCCATGCACTTAAATATGTGGACCACAAAAGTGAACTTTTAGAATACTAAATGATGGAAGAAAATGGCTTTAAAATAGTTAATCAAAACCTTCACTATCACATTTCCACCATTTATTAAAGTTTTATTTTAGCATTTTCCATTTTATAAGGTGCCTACTGGGCCCAAGGGGATTAAGCATCTGACTCTTGATTTTGGCTCAGGTAGTAATCTCAGGGTTTGTGAGTTGGGCTTTCTGCTGGGTGTGGTGTCCACTTCAGATCCTCTGTCCCCCTCTCTCTCTATCCTTCCCCCACTGGTTCACTCTCTGTATCTCTCTCTCTCTAAATAATAATAAATAAATAAAAACATCAGCATTTTCCATTTTTTATTTTCCCTCATCTTTTCTTCTTACACCATCCGTCTGTGCCTCCCTCCCTCCATTCCTTTTTTCTATTTATCATCCATCTGCTGAGCATCTACTGAATGCCTGGAACTATTAACCATCCTGAGAATATAACGCTAAACAGGACAAATAAGATCAGCCCCTGAGAAGCTGACGTTTGACTGTGGAGGTCAGCAATGCAAAAAATAAAGAAGAATGTGTCAGGCGGTAGTTAGTGCTGGGATCAAAATGGAATAGTGTAACATCGTGGGGTATGAATTTGGAGTGACAGAATTCTTATAGCCACCATCGAAGTTAATATCCTCATTTTGTATTTGAATACACCAAATCATAAAGTCTGATGTTACTCGGAGAAGCTAGGGTTAACATTCAGCTCCGTTTAACTTTATAACTCATGATAGCTCTTAACTTCTGTGCTATACTATTAGCGGTGTGGTTACAACACAATTTTATCTTAAAATCTAATAAGGAGACCCAGCCAATGCTGGCTACATTGTAGTAATCCAAATTCTAGGCCTGCACACATTCTTTGTTCCTCATTCCCTCATGCCCCATCAAAACTTACATGGCTTACGCTTCATTCTTGCCAGGTGCTTTCTAGTTAACTGAATGAAGTTCTGGCATGGCACCATTTTAATGGTTTTATAGGTTCCTTGGCTTTGATCATTTGATTTACCACACAGTTTTACATTCTAATGGCATCCTTTAGTCAACTCATACTTAATGGTTTAGGGCTGTGTGTGTGTGCCCGCACGCGCGTGTGTGTGTGTGAATCAAAATGGGAATGTATGTATGTGAATATCCGGGTAGTTGGTGGTAAGGGTAAACATGCAAAGCAAGAAAGTGGAGAAAAATAGTTTAGCTAAAGGGATCTCTTTTCTTTCTGCACTTCTTAAGAAATACCATTTAAATAGCCTCCTACTCCATCTGGTGGCAGCAATACTAATTATGAGTTACAAAGAACAGCTAGACTGATTATAACATATTTGTGTATGCCGTAAGAGACATAAAATGCTTAAATGATCACCAAAGTGCCAATCCTTTTTTGAGGCATTTAGATTTACTTATGTGTATTTTAATGGTAAAGTCAGTTACATATTAGCTATGCTAAAAATAACTCGTTAAAAATAGATGTACTAATAAACAGAATTGCTTCCTATTTGAAAAATATTGGGAGACAAATCTGTTTTTTAATAAATTCCTTAGATCATTTTTAAAGCCACCCAAATATTATATAAGCAAAGGATTTTACACAATTATACATTAATGCTTTCATTAGCTGTTTATTCAGGAATATTTAGCTAGATTTACAAAGGTGATTTTGACATTGGCTTGTCCATGAGAGGCTCACATCTCATGGGGGATGAATATAAGGAAATATTGGATACATAGAAAGACATATACTATAGTGTGTGTTGAGTTTTTGGCAAGACAATAGGGGATAGTGATTAAGGTCACAAACTAAAATCCATCTATGTCTCCTGGCCTCTCATATAAGAGCTCTTAAACTGTAGGTAAATTACCAACCTCTCTTTATCTCAGCTTCCGCCTCTGTAATATGGGGATAATAACAAATCTAATCTCATAGGGTTGTGGTGAAGATTAAAATATATGGAATGCTTATTAATTAATCAACTATTAATAAATTAATGACCTGTGGAAGTGCTCAATAAGTGTTAGCTATTAACAGTGCTAAAATAGAATATGATAGTGGCATAAAAACATGAATAGTTAAAGGGTGGTCGGGGAAGATTTCAGAGAAGTGACACTAGAGAAGAATCTTGAAAAATTAATTTCACTGGTCAGACTAGTGGAAGGTAAAAGGGATAGGCTAGAAAGAGAGACGTATGTGCAAAGGCACTGGAGAGTACATGACATATTCAGAGAAATTCAAATATTTCAGCATGGAGCCTGAAAAATCTTGCTATGCAGTTTGGATTTTATTGTATAGGCCATTGAGATGAATTGTCGATCTGACTAAAGATACTAGACATGTGGTCATGGCACCACAGAAATAAGTTTGTCAATCATTCACTCATTCATTCAGTGTTTCTTGAAGGTGCTTTAAGTCCCCGGGGAATTCTTTATGCGTAGTGAATAAAACAGGCAGGGTCTGTGATCCTGTGAGTGGAGTTCATAATCTTGTAGGGTAAAGATCAGTGACTAAATAAGTTAATAAATACCAGTACTGGTAAGTGCTATGAAGGAAAGAAATAGAGTAAAGTGAGGAAGGATAATATGATTGGAGAGAAGAATGGGGTTGAGGAAAATCTGTGTAGATGGGTTGTTTAGGAGGACTACTCGGAGGCAGTGTCCTTGAATCTGAGGTCCTAAGGATAAGCAGGAGCGGGAGGGGAAAGAATAAGGGCAGGAGAGTAATTCCAGGAAGAGAAAGCCACATCTGTGAAAGTGCCAAAATGTCAAGAAGCTCACAGTGTTTTAGGCACTGAAGAAAGCCGGCCAAGAGGGTGAATGGTAGCTAAGAGGGAGAGTGAAAAGAGATGAGGTCAGAGAGAGTCAGGTGCCAGCCATGCAGAGTTCTGCAGGCCAGAGTGGAGACTTTTGTTTCATTTACAGTGTAGTCAGCCAACAAAGGATTTGATGCAAGGAAATAAATGATTCCATTTAGGTGTTAAACCGATTTCTGTAGCTTCTCTCTGGAGAGCAGATTAATAAGGGACAAGTGTAAAAGTGGGGGTAAATGATAAGAAGTCTATTGAATTAGTCTATGTAAGACATCATGGTGGCAGTGAAAATGAGGAAGAGTGACTAAATCTGAGATACATTTAAAAATAGAACTCTCAGGGCTTGCTGATGAATTTGATGTAAAAAGTGAAGAAAAAAGAAAAATCAAGTTTGATTCCCTCAGTTTTATAGCTTGAAGGACTGGGTTAAGAGTGGTACTATTGATTAAAATAAGAAAATGTGAAACACTGGGAAAAGAATGTTTGAAGATGGGGGAGGAAAAATCAAGAGTTCCATTTTGAACATAAGTTTAATGAAGATGGCCAAATTTAGCACATAATAAAAACCAGGATTCCTAATTAACTTTGTACTTTATTTTTTTAATTTTTAAAATATTTATTTATTTTTGAAAGAGAGACAGAGCATGAGCAGGGGAGGGGCAGAGAGAGAGGGAGACACAACCTGAAGCAGGCTCCAGGCTCAAACCCATGCACCGCAAGATCATGACCTGAGCCGAAGTCAGATGCTCAACTAACTGAGTCCCCCAGGTGCCCTTTAACTTTGTATTTTAGATCAGCAATGAATAGTGGTTTAGTATATGTCTGTGATGAAGATTGCAAACTAATGCTGAAACATTATATATTGTTTATATGTGTTATTTAATATGCATTTTATTTTATCTGTCATCCCTAATGGTTAACCTATTTGTGAGAATCGAAGTGGAGTTGTCAGGCGGGCAGTGAGATGTATGAGCTGGAAGCTGAGTGCAGGGATTTAGGTTAGAGCTATAAATTAGGAGTCATAAGCATCAAGACACAGGAATTTAAAACTGTGAAAATGAATGAGGATTACTCATACAGGAAAAGTAAAAAGAAGAGAATCCTCAGCACTGAGTCCTTCAACAACTCAAAGTAAAGTAAAATGTAAGAACCCTTTTTGAATAATTGAGGAGTGGCCAAAGAGACTAGAGGGAAGTCAGATCAGTATCATATTACAGAATCCAAAAGAAAGTTGTACTTAACAGGAGGAAAGAGTGGCCAACTATGGGGAGTACCACAGAGTGAGAAAATAAAAAGAGGGTAGAAAAGTATGCCATGGATTTGGTCACACAGAAGTCACTGGCAACCTCAACAGTATAATTTTATGTAATGATTGAGGAATTAGAGATGTGCAGATGCACCCAAAACTTCTGAGGAATCTTATTTGAAAAGACAGCAGAGGAAATAGAGTTGGCTGGATTGTGATCCTTAAAACCATGAAAACTTCTGAGATTTCCCAGGGGAGTGTCAAGAGTGAGAAAAGAAAGCATTTGAAACAGAATCTTAGGAGTTAAAGAAGAAAAGAAAGAAAGGGAGCAGAAGAGGGAGATGTATGAGCCAACCCTAATACAGGAATTTTATGGGAACAAAGAGAGATTTGCTCAAAAGAGAGAGAGAGTTACAAGCAGTAGTAAATAACAGAGAGCAGTGAAGAAAAATGAGTGCTAAAACAGCTTATTGGTGTCCCCATGTCACAGTCCCCATGTTTTACTGGGACTTAAGTGTTTGGTAGCTGGTAGTCTTAATCTTCAGAGTATTTTATCCAAAATTTGTAGTCTTTATTCTTCCATATTTAACCTTGAGGAAAAGCTTGTCAAAGCCAATGCAAAATCCTATTGGAATTTTGATTGGGATTGCATTTAATGGAGTTGGAACAGCTGTCTAGTCACATAGAAATAAAAACACTGTTAGATCACTCCCTACCACCATTTGCAATAAATCCCAGATGAAAATGCCTCTATGGATTTGATGATTATGAAGGTATTGAAAATTTTGCCAGAGCAGCTTCTAAGCAGTGCTAGGCACAGAAGTCAGTTTGTAGTGGAATCAAAGGTGGATTAGAGGTAGAAAAGGGGAGAATAAATGTACAGCGTTCTTTCTAGGAGCTTGGTTCTAAGATACACAGGAAGACAGTATTACCAAATGGCCAAAGTGAAAACCCTGGGTTGAGGGAGTTTCATCTTGAAATGTGGGAACATGTTTATAAACCACTAGAGAAGGGAGAGAGGAACAGGTTGAAAATTAGGGAAAACATGGAATAATTGTTGAAACAGGGTTGCTTGCACAACAGAAGGGAATAGGATCCTAAGGAGTGGCGGAGACACTCACTTTGGACAAGAGAAAATCTGAATTGTATCTAGGATGGAGAAACAGTGATGCTGATGAAGCAGATATCAATAATTTGGGGATGAAGCCACAGAGTTAATGAAATTCTTGCACTTTCTGTCTGAGATTTGGAATAAGGTCATTTACAGAGTGTCCTTGAGTGGAGTGAGCAGAGACTCAAGGAGACTGTTGAATGTTCGGCAGAGCCACTGTAGGGGAAGGAAGGGGGGCCCAGGTGCACATGAAAGGATTGCTGAGGACTCAGAGCAAATTGGAAAGCACAGATGTTTCTCTGAAGTTTTGTTGAAAGGAAGGAAAGAGTGTTGAAAGGATAGAAAGTATCAGCATAAGAAGTAATGTTAACTGAATGGTTATCAGTCAAGGAAGTACTGACGTTTTACAAGAGGCATTTTGCTTTGGGTCCATTTGTTTTCTCTTAAAGCAGATTTACAAAATGTTCATTCTCCAAGTTTCTTAGTGCATTTACAGCATTAATATGTGTGAACATTAATTAATTTTACAGAAGGCCCCAGGAGGGAGAGAAATAACAGTAATTAGCATCTTCAGTTACAAATGGAGAAAATGATGCCTAAAGATACTCCTGAGGTCATAATGCAAACCACTGTTTACTCATAATTAAATGAACAACATCCTCCAAATTCAATGAAAAAAGCAATTTATAAGACATTAGCGGGAGTATTACAGTTACATGTCATCTTGAACCCTTTCTGTCATAGAAGCTCAGTGTCTAGTTAGGCCTATCATGGTTAAAACTGAAGTCAGGGAGATACATTTGGCGAATTTCACTTCCTGCTACAAAAGGGGTCGGCAAACTATGACCTGTCGCCTGTTTTGAAGAAAAATCAAAAGAAGAATATTTCATGACATGTGGAAATTTTATGGAATTCAAACTTCAGTATCCACACATAAAGCTTTGTTGGAATCCAGCCACACTCACATATCTTCATGTTGTCTCTGGCTGATTTCACACCACAGTAGCAGACGCAAGTAGTTATGATGGAACTAGTATGGTCTGGAAAGTCTAAAATATTTACTACTTGGTCCTTTACTGAGAAAAGTTGACTGTCACTTAAAATCCAGCACCTGCCTGGTCCAGCTTCCATCCCCAAAGTGCCTTCCTTATTGGTGCTACACATTCCAGAGCTATTTGTCTTTTTATGAGGGACGCTAAAAATCCTAGGCCCAAATGAACAAATGCTCGGTGCTGGGAAGTAAGATTCAGGTCAGGATGCCTGGATACAGTTTGGCCAAAAGGTCACCTTGGTACCCTTTAAGGCTGTCATGCGGTCACTTCTGTCAGCTACAAACGGGAGTCTAATTTGGAGCATTTGCTAGTTTCTTGCCCTGCTGCTCTCTTTGTGACATAATCAGATCCTGACCTTAAAATTTCAAAACAATTTCCATAGGCGATAGTTGAGCAAGGAGGCAGGCAGCCAGGCCTCAATCTGTATCACAAACACTACCAGGACCTAGTGGTAGTCTCCTGGTTCTGGGGTCTCCTGGCCTCCACAAGCATGGTGAGGCTCCCCTGGCCAAAATTTTAAACTTTATTTACATTTCTACTCTACTAAACACAATTTCATTTGGGCTTTTGGGCCACTGCTAATCTGTATTCAGTGTAACTTTGTCAGTACTTGCAGGATCGATCTTACTCAACTGGAGTGCAGTTTTGAGATTACATTTTGAGATTCTTAATAATTTTTCTGTATCAGTATTTCTCCAAGTAGAGGCCGGGAGCTCTCCCTTAAGGAGATTTCAGAGCTCACTGCCCCCCCCCCTTCCTTCCTTCCTTGTATTTGTACCTACGGTTCTTTCTGTCCGTAGGCATTCTCTGTTCACCCAGTTAGAATCCCGAGGCTCTGGGGCGACGGGAAGGGGAACCATGATGAGGAGTTGTACAGTTTTTCCTTCTGTTGGAGATTTTTAGAGATGAGCTGTCATGAAACCCAGGTTCTGTCTTATCTTTGTCTTCCATGTCTATAAAAATCATACTCTCCTTCAAGCACCTATAAATACATAATCTCTCTTCCTAAGGGCAAAAGGGGACCTGTTCTTGTCTGCAGCATTTCAGACTGATAAGTTGCTCCGGGGTTTCACTGAAATATTGGATCTTGCTTCAGATTACCCATCTTGTCTCTCCGTACCACAGATCAGAGGACAGAAATGGACTGAATGCTAGCTGATGACAGGAGCTCCGGCTGCGTCTTCAGGGGCGCTTAACCCTGATGGGGGAGTCAGGCTGTTTTAAGAAAAGACATTACTGACTATGCTTACAGCTGGGTTCCTTTACAGTAGCCAGTAAGAGAAAAAAGAAGGCCTCTCAAAATGCTTCCTTTAATTCACTGTTTGCTAACTTGGTGTTTGTAGAAGCAAAGCATAGATTTCTATTTTCCCTCTTAATTATTTATAATAGCAGCCCACCAATAGGGCCTAAGAAATACATCTGACCGAGAGACTTTTATTTCATTTGGAAGAATGCCCATTTGATAAAAAGTTTAAGTTAAAGAGAAGAAGGATTCTCACTGACCTTTTTTCTCTTCCTTCTTTGGCTTTGCAGAGTCTTTGAGACTTTAATTATCTTTATAATGCTAATTAGCAAAGCCACGATTTCTTTATGTCCTAGGAATATGCATAATTTTTGAGAGGTTAAAAAATCTTTAATTTCTTTATACATTCTCATGAATCCCCAGTTTACTTTATCATTTCTTTAGAAACTATTACTAAATTTAAGTATAATACTGTTTTATAATACTGCTGAGGGTTTTGAAGGGTATATGTATGTGATTTTCTATTTCAGAGTATAATATTCAGATAGGAGCATTTTTGCCATTTGAGTAATACAGCCAATTTTTAGCTCTAGGACCCAAATTTAAAATAGATTGGAGGTAGGACTCAGTCTCATTTTGAAAACATGTGGCCTCATTTTTACTAAGAAAAATAGAAAAGATAGGAAAGCAAGGTGAATGATAATAGCAGAGAAGCTTAAAGCAAATAAAAAAATGCCATAACCTTTATTGCCTTATGGCAGTAGGAATTTAATACATAATTATTACGGAAGCTGCTATCATCCATATTTATTGTTTACTCAACTTCTTGTTGAGCCTCAACACTTTTATCTCTAAAATTTTTTCTTCCTGCTCAAGTCTCCCTCCTTAACTCAGCATACACACACGTTTCACTAAGGCCAAGGTTCTGCTGCTTTGCCCGGGCTCCTCCTATTCTCAGGTGTCTCTGCAACCTATTCAGTTAGCAAATAGAATTGCATACACTGATCTCTCTGCCCCTCTCTCTCTCAAAAATACATAAACATTTAAAATAAAAGAAGTCTGGTTAAGCTCAGTTGGTTAAGCGGTTAAGTCTCTGACTTTGGTCCAGGTCATGATCTCGCAGTTCGTGAGTTCAGTCCCTGCATCGGGCTCTGCACTGACCGCTCAGAGCTAGGTGCTTACTTCAGATTCTGTGTCTCCCTCCCTCTCTTCACCCCCACCCTCAGAAATAAATAAACATTAAAAAAAAACACAAATAGCATATGCTGCCAAAGCCAAGATAACCAGTTTACCTACTTCTGGCTTTTATGGTTTGGAATTTTTGCTTTGGAATTTATACCACAGTTCTCACCCTCCTGACTCCTGGCCTATCTAGACTCTATTATTAGTTTCTCACTGCTGGTGGGTGACTACCATTTCCAGTAAAGTCTTATGTGCTTGGGTCAGGATGGTGTCACTTAAATCTAGGCTTTCAATTTCAGCTTCTTCCGTGCGGCCATTAAAATTTGAATGAGCACACAGACCCCTTCTCAGATCTTATGAATAAGGTTCTTGGAATGGGGTCTCCAACCACACGTAACTTTTTAAATTGTCCTAAGTCTTTCTAATATACCTCCAGGGCTCAGAGCCATTGACTTATAGCCTTGAGAATTAACTGTTAATATCCTGGTCCCTGGATGAAGGAAAAACGTAAAAACCATTCTTCTCATCCGTTCTTCTCATTAATTTGTGCTTTTTACAATCACATGAACACTAAACCTTTTAGAAATCATAATTAATCTACCTTTTTGGCTCTCTTTGGCCAGGAAGAAATAAAATCAAAGGAAGTTGTATCCTTTAAGGACACGGAACTTCAGAGACAAAGGAGCGTGCAAGAAAGAAAGGGCACCTTCCACCTGACCAGGAGTCACTCAGTGAAATTAAATTCACAACTTCTTTATCCCTCTTTTCCTTTTACCATAAAATAGGTAAAAGGAAAATCTATTTTAAAATGTCTGTGAAGGCAGAGAGGGCACAAACATGGAAGCTGATTCTAAAAGAAATCAAATATGGAGGCAAACCCTTGATTAGGCTACTCTGGATGTTAGCAGCAGGAAATGACTAAGAGAGACAATGAAGGCTACACAAATTAGAAAGGGAGTTTAGATTCGTTTCTTGTTTTGTTTTGTTTTGTTTTGTTTTGTCTTTGACACAAATAAGCCAACAGAAATGCTTGTGTGAAAGTAAATGAGCAGTTAGGCAAAACAGCCAATGAACCAGCAAGGCAGAAGGCAAGCACCGGAGGCTCACCAGTGAGATAAGTATAGGAAATAAGCTAAAAGACATGACTACATAAGACAGATGTAACAAACACAGACAGCAGATGAGAATCTCATATAAATCACAGAGGCAGCTGGAATCCAGCTGAACCTTAGACCCTCTCTCCTATTATCTCTGCCCAAATAATCACAGACATTTCCTCTGTTCTCCGAACCCATGGCCCCAACCGCCTAATTGATATTTCTGCTTATGCCTCAATACATCAGTATGTTAAATACCAACTTCTGGATCTTCCTCTGCCATTCTTTCTTGTCTCAGGGAATGCCACCACCCTCCATCAGAGAGTAAGTAAGAACCACAGCATCATCTTTGACACTTCTCTTTCTCTCAGCCTCCATAGCCAGTCTATCACAAATCCCTCTCAAGTTGGCACCTTCAAATGGACTCACTTTTCTCTATCTCCACTGCCATCTCCCACCCATTATAGTTTCCTCCTGAATTCATTGGTGTTCTTCTTCAGTATCCTCTCTACCCCACAGCCAGAGATATTTTTTTTTATAAATTCACTTTTACCATTCAAAAACCTATACCCTTCCTCAGAAACCCTTTGATGGCTTTCCAGTGCTATAGGATAGAGACCAAAATCCTAACCCATACTTCTAAGTCCAAGCATGACTGGCAATGGCTATCTTTACAACTTCCACACTGACTTACCTCTCCTTCCTTTTGGCACTTAAGCTATACCCTTGTCATTGGATAAGCCGTGCACACCAGCGACTTAGTAATACCTGTGGCTCCTCTATTTGGAACACTAGCAATTTTCTCTATCCTGTACCATTCAACCTATCTAGCTCTCTTTTTCTCCTTACAGTCTTTCATATCTCAACTCATCTATCACTCTCCATAAAGCCTCTCTTAAGCTCTCATTCCTATTCAGATTTCTTTTCCGTGTCCTATCACAGTCCTAAGTAGTTTTCCTATAGAATAGGGCTCTTCAATATCAGCACTATTCACATTTTGAATCAGATAATTCATTTTGTGGGGAGCTGTTCTGTGCATTGTGAATCACACCCTAGCCCTCTATCCACTATGTTAAGTTATGGCAATTAAAAATGTGTCCAGACATTGTCAAACATCTATTGCTCTTTTGAGAACCATGGCTCTAGAGAGACTACCTCTGCTTCAGTCTGCGGTGTGTGTCTTTCCTAAGAAACTGAGTACTCCACGAGAGCCAACGGTGTGTGTATGTGCATGTGCGTTTTGAATAAAAGAGTGGGGAAACCCCCCAAAACACGATTGGAAATAATGTCACTATTTGATTCTCCAAAGCATATTCTTTCTTTCTTGTCCAGATGGAAATCTGAGAGTTCCATACATGACATTATTGAATTTAAAATCAGCATAAGCTTGAGGTAGCGTCACTAAAGAACATTAGTCATGGTATATATGCTTCTGGTCCGCTATTTGAAATCCCCAGATTATGCTCCTGGAGGAGGTGGAGCAACTTCTCTGTATCTAAATAAGCATACTAAGAATCACACATATCCCTCATGCAGTTATGCGGCAATTTGGTGTTGTTAACTATTTGGGGAAAAACTATTCCTGCAACTTATTTAATGTTTAAGCTTGAAACAGGAA
>NC_043709.1:123033019-123092441 GCF_006229205.1 Suricata suricatta
CCATATTCAAGACTCAGGTCAAAAACTGCAAAGCTTATATATTTTATTACCATGCTATGTGAGTGAGTGTTCCTAGTCTTTGATGGAGTGTAAGGAGAGAAATATAAGTTTCTTTCTATTTCTTGTATCCTTTCTTGTAGGGCTTTCTTCCATCTTTGCCAGATGATCAGATAGATGCAAATGAGTTAGATGTTTGGAAATGTTACTAGCTTAAATGTAAACTAATATAATACACAAAGTGAAGGTACAAATGGTAGAAATACCAGAAAATTATAGAGTATAGGTTTGTTTGCTATTTTACTCCTCTTATGGTAAGTCCTGCAAATAGTGGCACCTACTTCATGAGATTTGAGGGATAAAAGCGTTATTAATTTTTGTCTTTGACCACTTTGGGGTGAGTTTCATATCCTTTAATATTTTTTATTTTTTATGAAAATATAATTCACATAGAGTGAAAATGGATTAATCTTAATTGTATAGCGCAGTGAGTTTCACAAGTGCATGCATCCGTGTAATTCACACCTCTGTCAAGATGTAGAAATTTCCATTAGCTCCAGAAAGTTCTCTTTCCTAGATAATTCCCATGCCTCTCTCCACACCTATGCAGAGATGACCTTTGTTCAGATTTCTATCACCATAGATTAGCTGTACCTATTCCAGAACTTTATGTAAATGGATTCATGCAATTATGTTCTCTATTGAGTCTAGTTTCTTAAATATATATAGTTTTGGACATTCATCTTGGTCCTGTGGATCTCCCCCTTTCATTTCTGAGTGGTATTTCACTGTACGGGTTTTATATAATTTGTTTATCCATTTTCCTGTTGGATGGGTTTTTGAGTTGTTCTGCTTTTTTATTATTATAAATAAAGTTGCTGTGACCTTGCTTAATTGAAGTCTTTTTGTGACCAAATGTTTTTCTTTGTTTTAGATAAATATCTACAAGCAGAACTGCTTGGTCACAGAGTAGATGTATTTTTAACTTGATAAGAGACTGCCAAACCATTTTCCAAAGTGGTTATACAGCTTTAAATTCCCACTTTATGTTCTCATTATCGATGTGTGGAAATTCTATTTGCTCTAAATCTTCTTTACATTTGGTATTCTCAGTCTCATTAATTTTAACAGTTTTAGGAGGTATGTCCTTCTGACTTTAATCTTTTCAATCCTTTTGTGAAATTGGAGTCCTAAACTGTTCCATATTATACAAGTTCCAATACAAGTATATTTTACAGAGTTTGAAAAATGCTGAAAAATTTAAGTATTGTAAAAATCACCTAGAAGTCTACAATTTGATACTTAAAAACACTTAAAATTTAACATAAAATGTTTCCACATGTAAAAATTATAGTCCTATAGTCTTTTGTCATTAAATGTACCCCAAAATCTTGAATTTTATGACATATTATTACATCATAGAATATACCATAATTTATTTTATCATTTGTCTATCTCTTGGGCTATGGATTGTTCCTAATTTTCTCCTGAGATGAATAATGCTGCGCATGAAACATTTTTATTACAGCATCTTGTATATGATTCAGATTATTTCCTTAGGACCGCTTTCCTACCAGATCATAATGTTATCTCATTGCTCGTCTTTATAGCTCTTATTTCTTTTTCTTACCTCATTGTATTTAGTAGAAATTCTGGAATCATGTAAACTCCCAATGTTAATATCAGGCAGGTATCCTCACTTTGTGCCTGGTATTAAGAAGAATGTCTCCCTCACCCCCAAGCTGGTAGGTTTCTTTATGGTAGATGTTCTTCCTGTTAGGAAGGGCTTATGAGTGTTGCTTTCCACATTAATTTCAGTTGTGATAAGAGTGCCTGCCACTCATGGACATATTGTGCGCCTGAGTGTAAAACATGGGAAGCCTCACCCAGGTTGGGTGGTTCAGAAAAGCCTCTGAAACTCCTGTGTCCACCACCTTGTCTGATACAGAGAAAGCACTCAGAAAACCCTTATTGCATGAAAAGCCCATGAAATTAAGACCTGAGGAATGAGTTGAGTTGAGCTAGGTGCTGGCTGGAGAGGGAGGTGGAAACAGGCCGCCAGGGTGAAGGAGCAAGATAAGCTCTGATGGCCCTACGGTGGGGAGCAGCTGCATTTGCAGAACTGAGAACCCGCCAGGTTGGCGAAGAATAGACAGCACAGGGCAGGAGGGTGTGGATGGGGCTGAGGAGGCCGCGGGGCTACGCTGTACAGCGTGTGCAGGCTTCTACTGTTCCAGCCTTCAGAGAATGATAAAATCGACTGTGACTAAGTGTCTTCTTTGAGGGGCCTGTGGTTCAGTTGGTTCAGCATCCAACTCTCGATCTCAGCTCTGATCTTGATCTCGGGGACATGTGAGCTCATGTTTGGCTCTGTACTGGGTGTAAAGCCTACTTAAAAAATATTATCTTTTTCATGCTTACATTTCACTTCAACAGATATTGGCATTATGATTTTTTTTTGCTTTTACATGATAAATTTTTGTTTATTCCTTTTTTTCTCTGGACTTTACTTTTCCCATCATTATTTCCTCTTCACCTTCATTTATCTTCCTTTCTGCATAAATATAAATGCTTGCTATAATCCAGACCCTAGAGATGATGCTTGAAGACCTCTCCTCTTGAGGATTGTAGTTAAGTCTCTAATTTGACTTTATTTTGGTTTCTTTGACTGTTTTATGTTTTTCACCTACTCTGTGTAGGTCTCCTTCCACATCCCTCCCTTTCTTCTTTTTCCCTTCCTTGCTAATATTTAGGAATTTTAGTTGATTATTAGCTGAATAATAAATGAATGCATTGTTGCTATTATTTAAAATCAACATAATGAAAAATATAAAGCAATAAGAATGCCCTCTGTTTTCTTCCACTTCTGCCTTTCCCCAGAAGATACATACCATCAAGGGTTAAATATATACAGGTACATTCTGATCATACTTTTTGCTAAAAAGTTTTTTTTTTATTTTAAATATTACCTCTATTGGAGCTCTTGTCCTGCTTGTACGTATCTTTTTCATTTTTTAAATAGCGGCATAATAACTGAATTCATATGGATGAAGCATGGTTGACATCCTCTGCTCTTGATGGATATTCCTATTGTTTCCATTTTTTCACCAGGTATTGAGCCTACGGTGCTTTGGTAAAACACTCTTGTGCATATACTTTTGTGAAAACATGCAAAGAGCTCCTAAGGATAAATTCCCCGAAGATGGAGTTGCTGGTACAAGGAAGAACAGACACTTACATTTTTGACAGACACCTTCAGAACTGTTTTCTCAAAAGCTTCACCAATTTGTATTTCTATCTGCCTGGAAGTGCCCATTTTAGAGCTTTCCATTCAGTGATGTTTATTATCAATCTTTGTAACTTTTTCAATCTAATGGGTTCAAAATGAAATACAATTTTTTTTTACATTTCCTGATTACTTGCGAGGATGAGTACTTTTTCACATTTTTATTTCTACTTGTATTTCTGCTTTGAATTCCCTGTTCCCAGCAGGGTTACAGTTTTCCGTTTGACGTGTGTCTTTATATTTTAGTGGGAAGTTGGTAAAGGTCGTTTCAGGAGCCTCCATCCAGATGCTATTGTAAATGACGGCTTTCCAGAGTTGAATTTTGAAAGTGAGAGGGGCAAAGCTGAGTGCTGCCTCTGTGTACTATTGCTTCTGTCAGTTTCCTTGAGCAAGTTTTTTAACCTCTCTAAACCTCAGGCTCCTAGTTTACAAACTGGGGACCCTAGTAGCACCTACTGTTTGTTGTGAGGGTTAATTACCATAACTGTCTGGAATACTAGCTGGTATGAAAATTCTGCTGTCCTTACTGTGATTGTTGTCATGACCATCACTTTTATTTTCAACATATTGTTAAAATCAAACGGTATCTTCAGTTGGGGAAAATGCCATCGAATGAGCAAACTAGCAATGCTAGATATACTTCTAGGCTCCTGTTTTACCTGATACAGTGGTTCTAGATAGACCTGCTTTCCCCCAAGTTGGTTTTTTTATTCCCAGAACTTATGCATTTCCTCTCTTTCATGGGCTTAAAAATGTAGCTAAGAAAGAAATAAAGAGAAAACTATAGTAAATGAAGTGCATTCATGGGGGTAAAAAAAAAAGAGCTGCTGTTCTGGACCTTGGAGTCGCATGTGCACAGCATGTCATGAAGTCTATCACATATGAAAGCTGTATTTTAAAGTCACTTGCCAGGGGTGCCTGGGTGGTACCTCGAACTCTGGCTCAGGTCATGATCTCACAGTTTGTGAGTTCGAGCCCTGCGTTGAGCTCAGTGCTGATGGCCTGGAGCCTGCTTTGGATTCTCTGTCTCCCTCTCTCTCTGTTCCTCACCCACTCATGCTTTGTCTCTCTCCGTCTTTCAAAAATAAATAAAACATTAAAAATAAATAAATAAAGTCACTTCCCACAGTATACAGAATCCTGCTTCAAAGAAAGAAATGAATAAAGGGAAGCAAACCCACTCACTTGGCCTCCCCTTACCAGGCGATCATGGGAGTAACAGGCACAGATGTGTGGTAGTTGTGGTTAGATAGACTTACTCTCTTTTTAAATTTTTTAATGTTTTTTATTTATTTTTGAGAGACAGAGCGTGAGTGGGGGAGGGTCAGAGAGAGAGGGAGAAACAGAATCCAAAGCAGGCTCCAGGCTCTGAGCTAGCTGTCAGCACAGAGCCCGATGCGGGGCTTGAACCCATTACCTGTGAGATCATGACCTGAGCCAAAGCCGGACACTTAACTGACTGAGCCACCCAGGCACCTCTAGATAGACTTATTCTTGATGGGTTTAGATGCACAACTGGAAATAAAAGGCTGTTTTGAAATATGAATTGCTTCTTTAAAAAAGTCAGCAAAAGATAAGGATGATGGGATCCCTTTCATTCCTGAAAGGACCCCCTACGTCCCTTGAATGGTCTGCCTATATAAAGAAGCAATCTTAGAGGAAAAGAGACATCTTAACAGAAAGGGTCATAGACAGAAGGCCCACTGTGTTAATAGCTCTCTTGACTTTCGGAGTTCAAGATCTCTGCCTTTAGGTTTTAAGTATTGGCTGTCTGTTTTAGCTTCCAAGTCCTTCCTGGAGGAGCAAACATTAAATTATTATTAGTCACTAACAGCCTAATTGGCATTTATCATACCCTTTTTTTTATAACTAGTAAGATTAAGCATGGAAGAAATTAAAAGTTGGAGATTAAGAGGAATAGGGAGGGGCGCCTGGGTGGCTCAGTTGGTTAAGTGCCAGCTTCGGTTCAGGTCATGATCTCATGGTTGGTGGGTTCAAGCCCCGCGTCGGGCTCTGTGCTGACAGCTAGCTCAGAGCCTAGAGCCTGCTTTGGGTTCTGTGTCTCCCTCTCTCTCTGACCCTCCCCTGCTCACATTGTCTCTCTCTGTCTCTCGAAAATAAACAAAAGACATTAAAAATATTAAAAAAAAAAAAAAGAGGAATAGGGAGGGGCGCCTGGGTGGCTCAGGTCATGATCTCGCAGTTCACTGGTTCGGGCCCTGCGTCTGGCTCTCTGCTGACAGCTTGCTCAGACCTTGGAGCCTGCTTCAGATTCTGTCTCCTTTTCTCTCTGCCCCTACCCCTTTCGTTCTCTGTCTCTCAATAATAAATAAATGTAAATTTTAAAAAAGAGGAATAAGGGAATTGTTTTGAAATACATGCCTTAACTTGAAGAGGACAGGCTGGAGGAGATGACAGAAAGGGCGCCCTGAAGGTACCGGATGTCTGGAGTGGGAGGGCTGCGGGCAGGAGGGCACAGTAAGGACAGCAGAAGGCATCTGCAAGGAAGCTGAGAGAACAGTGACTTCACTTATGCTTGAGCCCAGCTCTGCCTCCACCTACCCATCTGCCTCATCATTTTATGCCTGTGAAACCAAGACCCTCTAGTATGCTAAACAAACTTAAACAGATGGTTTCTTTTACGTCCCCCCTCTCTTCCTTCTCCTCCTTTTCCTTTTCCTCCTCTTACTAAGATTTTGATTATTTAGTTTATTCTCTAAATCGTAAAGCAAACCCATGAATTAAAAGTGAAGAATCTCCTCTCTACTTGCATATGCATCCGCATGCATGTTGCTTTTCACTGTAATCATTTACTTGGTTACTTATTAATTTATTTGGCGAGAAAGTCAGTAAAATTTTAGGACTTCTGGAAAATACCAAAGATATTTGAATATGTCCTAAACCCACTTAGTTTATTTGTAGCCTGTAGATGTATATTTCATAGAGTTTGATTACAAAATAGTAACTGATTACCGTTAGCCATTGGAAATTTTTAGTTTTTGAAATCTTCAATTTTAGGTACCTATAGGTCATTTACATAGAATTCTCTTATAGGAAAGTTAAAATATGGGTCTAAAGACCCAGCAAGAGGTCTAGGCTAAAGATAAGAACTTGGAATAATTAGTTTAAAAAGCTTCAAAATTTGATTACTTCTAGAAAACTGCTTTAGTAATAGTTGAGGGTTTTTTTTTAAGGCTTTTATTTTTTAAAGCAGCTTTTTTTTTTAACTTCTTATTTATTTATGTTAAGAGAGAGAGTGTGTGAACAGTGGAGGGGCAGAGAGAGATGGAGAGAGAGATCCCAAGCATGCTATGTGCCGTCAGCACAGAGCCCAATGTGGGGCTCAATCTCATGAAACATGAGATCATAACCTGAGCCAAGATCAAGAGTTGGACACTTAACCTACCGAGCCACCATATGCCCTAAAAATCCTGTTTTTGATGAGGTTAAACACAATTGCTTTTAAAAAATCTATTACATTGTAAAACCTTTTTCTCCTTTTAAAAATAAAATTGTTTTAACTTTTTAGTAATTCTCTTCTGTGAAATTTCTAAATGTACTTAATCATTTCTTGTGTCTTTTTGAGCTGATAGCCTAATTCTAATGCATTATTATAATATATTTTAGAGCTAAGTGTAACAAAGTAGAATGTAAACAGAAAGGGAAGACTAATTAAAATATCCCTCCATTAGTGTGAATTCTTTCTGAATTCTGTATGGAAGAGTTAGCATATGTTATCTGATTAAACCTTATGAATTGATTATTTGAAAATCCTTCCAGAACCATGTTTATAACATAATGCATAAAACTCCCAAATATCAAGAAATTATCTAATTGCAGTTTATGATTTGTAATAAACATGAAGACTAACTAAAATAGCAGAATTTAGTGAAACACATGGTTAGAATTGACAGTCAAAATGTAAACAAGATTAGTTAATATATCCCTCCTTTTTTTTTTTCACTTTGTCTTTGGGCAAACAAGAGTGATACACTCCACGTGGATTGAATTCCATCCATAAGACCCACTTAATGATTCTTCTTAATGCTCATAAACTTGGGGAAGATCAGAATCCAATTTACTGCAGGTCATCTAGAAGTATTTACACTATCTCAGAGTTGAGTTTTGAATTCCTGTCCCTATCACCCTTGCACTTAAGGAACAATTGTTTTGGGTTTTTGAGGGGGGTGTTGCCTGTCAGATATAATACTGCTGTTTTACATTTCTGAACTGCTAACTCTAGTAAATACGGAGCATCTCATATACCTCATTAAATCATCTATTGGTTTATTCACTGAAATTCTCATCAGGTTCCTTTGGACATTTGTAAGTATTTTGTCAGGATTGAAACTTTTGTATTAAGGTGGAGTACGGAGAACATAAACAAGTCACAGCCTGTTTCCAAATATCAGATGACATATGAAATGTCTCCTTTGTTTACACATTGTCTAGTCATTACATATACTTCCACACATGCTACAGAAGACAGATGATGTGTTACAGTTAACAGCCTTCATGGTTCTGAGCAATTATCTTCCTGTTCTCACATTGTTATTGTTTTTTTCTTAAATAGGGGACTGAAGAGATACTGCAGTTGTCTGGCTAACCTTTGGTGGGTTCTGTTGCCTCTGTGTGAGCAGTAATAGTTAAAGTAGTTACCTTATAGATCACGGTTTTCAACATACCAAACTGAAAAAGAGAAAAATATTCTGAAATCGGGCAGTGTTCAAAGCAACGTGTTTTATTAATATCTTTTAAAATACTTAATATTTTATATTTTATTATCATTCTGTTCAGATTCCTCATGAGGAGGAATTTGTTCTTTCAATTATCAAGTTTTAATTTAAAAATATACCAATCTCAGTAGCTTTTAATCAATAATAGGAGTCTAAGCAAATGGCATATTTTGTTTCAATAATTTCATGCCACTTTATTGAAGGGTGTAATCCTTCTTAAGGCAAAATTGTTCAGTTTGTTCAATTCACTGTGTATGCTTTTTTGACATTTAGAGGATTTATCTCCATTATGTGAAAGATGAGTTGCTCTGTTTATTAGTATTGAAAGAAAAAGAGAATTGACGTTTGCAACTAGATACGAAGATGTAAGAGCTATTTTTGTGAAGGAATTATGGGAAGAAATGAGGACAAAGAAGGACATGGTCATCTATATTTCAGCGATGTATCCTCGTGGCATCTTAGCAGAGGAGAGGTGCTGAGAGGTGGGAAGAAGTCTGATAGAAAGAGCTGTGGTACTAAGTTGTTTAGGATGTAAACATGAGGGATGAACTTGGCTGACTGAAGGTTACCCCAAATGTTGCCTGTCAAGCATCTGTCATTCTGCATCTCTGCACTTGCTGTGAGTGTCAGCAACTTCGAGCCATAGTATCAGGCACTGAACTTCTGTGGGGAGTGGGAGGAGGAAACCCCTCTCGGTGCTCACACAATTTGAAACAAAGCTAGGCAAATGGGCAACAATCTCACATAAATCCTGCCAAAGTAATTATTAAATGTTACTGTTCTGCATTAAATGGTGAATCATAATTAATAACGGATGAGCTGTTATATCTAATATCACATATATAAAAATATCAGAAAATTTTAAATTCAGTGTGCTATACTGTTTTAAATAATATGAAACTATACTTTTCACATATAATGTATATATGAAAGTATATACATAGTGTATGTACTTAATATATATACAGTAACTTCATGTATATGTTAGTCTGGATTTTAGTTTTAGATAAATTAATTTTTCTAAAAGGTCTTAAACAGCTCAAATAAAAATTGTCAAATCAGGCGAAAATGGTGAATTTTTAGAAATTGGAAAGAATTCCTAGCTAAGGCAGTATGACAGTTTTTAATGTTCTACATAAAACTGTCAAGAATCTTAAACTGAACAGTAATTATTTTTATAACATTTGAACCGAACTCCTTATTTGTAATTTATTTTAAAATGGTTTAGTAGTGCTATATGTTCTTGTTATTATATTACATGTAATTCTGTTCCTTTGGGTAAGAAAATGACTGAGGGTCAGATTGGATGTACAGAGGAAATCACACTCACTTAGGAATCAGCAGCAGTGCATAATGGGACCTTGTTCTGTCACTCATCAGCTGAGTGAACTTAAATAGACTGTTGACCTCACTTTCTCTGTCTGTCCACAAAACATGGCTGATAAACTTGCACTTACTGAGTGCCTGCTCCACGCTGGGCAGCATTATTGCCAGTATTTCCAACAGTACTGCAAGGAGAGGCATCATTACACCCATTTTATTAAATGAAGAAATAAGTTCAGAACATTCAGCAACTTACCTAAGATCACACAGCTGATAAGTGGCCAATGATGAGATTTCAAAATGTCTGGATATAAAGCTCATGCACTTTATTATATGCATTTAAAATTCTCGGTGGTACTGTTCTAGAAGATGGCTGAGTAAGAGGATCCTAAACCTACCTCATCCCACAGACACACCTAGATAACAGACACATCAGTGGAACTAACTCAGAAAATGAATGAACCACTGGCAAAATAAACTATCCACAGTTAGTTGTAGGGAGGAGGCCATATTGAAAACGGAAAGAAGGACGGAGTCTCAGTCAAGAACAAAACTTACCCAAGAGACTGAACAAATGGGGGACACCACAAAAATGGAGAAGGGAGATAAACAGACCCCATACCAGACACCCTAGACATAAGGGACTACACTATGAAGACAAGTCCCCAACACATTTGGCTTTGAAGACCAGAGGGGCTTAACTTTGCAAGGCTTTACAATCAGTGGGATTTAACACCAGGAATTTTAAAAAATCAACTGGAAGAGCTGGAAGGAAATAGGATACTGAGACCCCACCCTTATAGAGCCGGCATAAAAAGCAGCCCATCTCAGATCCAACAGAGAAGGAGCAGTTTGAAAGTACTGGGGCATACTGGAAAAAGATTTACTTATTAGTCTCAAAACATGCACTGGAGGGGCAGGGATCTCTAGGAGACTTCTCCAAGAACAAAAAAGTTGGTGGGTACCATTATTCTTCCTCCTCCCCAACCTAGATACGAGGACACCTGCAGGAACCAGCATGAACACTTACCACCTTGCTTGTGAATACAGCATGTCCTGCCCCTGCATTCTCCTGTGGATTTGCCCCATCCAACCCACACGACTGTGTAGGAGTCCTTCCAAGCAGCACCTGATGTGTCTCATTCTGCAAGCGGAATTGACAGTGACCAGCACCACTCCAAAGGGCCATTGTGGCTGCCACGACTGAAGGCAAACATGGTTCAGCATGCAGCACACTTAGGAGACACCCCTGAATTGCCAGGTTCTGGTAAAAAGGACACTGTGCTACAGAGCACCAGAATCTCTTCTTCATAAGGCTACTACTTTCAAGATCAGGAGACGTAGCTGACTTTTTTAATACATAGAAACAGAGAGAGTTGGACAAAATGAGGAATCAGAGTAATATGTCTCAAATGACACAACAGGACAAAATCATAACAAAAGAGCTAAATGAAATGGAGAGTGGCAATAAGTCTGATAGAAAATGCACAGTAACAGTGATAAAGAAAGATACTTACTGGACTTGAGAAAAGAGTGGAGGATCTCAATGAGACATTCAACAGTGAGATAGAAAATATAGAAAGAACCAATAAGAGATGAAGACCTCAATAATTGAAATTAAAAATTCACTAGAAGGAATAAGTAGTAGACTAGAGGAAGCAGAACAGAGCAGCAAGCTGGAAGACAGGGTAATAGAAAGCATCCAAGCTAAACACCATAAACAAACCAGAATAATAAATAATTAGAATAGGTGAAGAGAACTCAGTGACACATCGTAGGGATCCCAGAAGAAGACAGGTAAGGGGGCAAAACATTTATTTTAAG
Source organism: Suricata suricatta (assembly GCF_006229205.1). Taxonomy (NCBI): domain Eukaryota; kingdom Metazoa; phylum Chordata; class Mammalia; order Carnivora; family Herpestidae; genus Suricata; species Suricata suricatta. The sequence goes on from NC_043709.1 coordinate 123,044,186, forward strand.
AAATAATACCTGAAAATTTCTCTAATCTAGGAAAGAAAACAACCTCCAGATCCAGGAGGTATATAGAGCCCCAACAATACCAACCCACAGAAGTCTATACCAAGACACATAACAATTAAATTGGCAGAAAGTAGTGACACAGAGAAATTTTAAAAAGCAGTGAGAGAATAGAAAACAGTTACATACCAGCAAAACTTAATAAGGCTATCAGCTGACTTTTCAGCAGAAACTTTATAGGCCAGAAGGGCATATCATGATATACTCAAAGTGCTAAAAGGAAAACAAGCAAACAAAACAAAAAAAACCCCTGCAGCCAAGAATACTCTGTCCAGCAAGGCTATCATTTAGAATGGAAGGAGAGATAAAGAGTTTCCCAGATAAATATAAATTAAAGGAGTTCATCACCACTAAACTAGTCTTATAAGAAATGTTAAAGGAGGGGTGCCTGGGTGGCTCAGTCAGTTAAGCCTCCGACTTCGGCTCAGGTCATGATCTCATGGTTCGTGGGTTCAAGCCCCGCATTGGGCTCTGGGCTGACAGCTCAGAGCCTGGAGCCTGTGTCAGATTCTGTGTGTCCCTCTTTCTCTGCCCCTCCCCTGCTCATGATCTCTTTCTCTCTCTCAAAAATAAGTAAATGTTAAAAAAAAGAAAAAAAAGAAATGTTAAAGGAAAGAAAGAGCCATAATCAGGAGTAAGAAAGTTAGGAAAGGAAAAAATTCCACAAGTATATGCAAATATAATAAAAGTAGATTAATCACTTATAAAACCATTATGCATGTTAAAGCACAAAAGCACTAAAATCAATTATATCTATAAAAATCAGTTCACAAAATGAAAGGATGTAAATTATGACATCATATACATAAAACATTGCAGGAGTAGAAAAAATGTAGTACTTTAGAGTAGATTCAAACTTAAGCAACCATCAACTTAATTGGAATGTGCTATATGCATAAGTTGTTATATATAAAACTAATGGTAACAATGAATCAAAAACCTGTCATAGATAAAAAGAAAATAGAGAAAAGAATCTATCACTAAAGAAAGCTATCGACTACAAAGGAAGAGAGAAAGAGAAGAAATCAACAGAGAATAACTACAAAAACAATCATAAAAAGTAAGAAGGTGGCAATGAGTACATATCTATCAATAATTACTTTGAATGTAAATATATTAAATGCTCCATTTAGAAGACCTAGGGTAATTGAATAGATAAAAAAGGAAGACTGATCTTTATACTGCCTAAGAGAAATTATTTTCAGACCTGAAGTCACATGCAAATTGAAAATGAAAGGATGGAAAAACATTTATCATGCAAATAGAAGTAAAACAAAGGCTAGAGTAGCACTATTTATATTGAATAATACAGACTTTAAGAAAAAGACTCTAACAAGAAACAAAGGAGACTACACAATCATATAGGGGACAATCCAACAAGAAGATATAACAATTGTAAATATTTATCCACTCAACATGAGAGCACCCAAATATATAAAGCTACTATTAATAGACATAAAGGAAGAAGTCAATAGTAATACAGAAAGAGGAGGGGACTTTTACCCCCCACTACATCAATGGATAGACCATCTACACAGAAAATCAACAAGGAAACAAACAGTGGCTTTGAATGACACATAGGGATCTAACAGATTCAGAACAGTGCATCCTAAAACAATGGAATACATATTATTTTCCAGTGTACACGGAACATTCTTCAGAACACATCACTATTAAGCCACAAAATAAACCTCATGAAATTCATAAAGATTGAGCATCTTTTCCAACCACAATGATATGAAACTAGAAATCAATCACAGGAAAAAAATCAGGGAAGAACACAAATATATAGAGGCAAAATAACATGCTACTAAATAATAAATGGACAAGCAGGAAATCAGAAAGTACATAGAGACAAATCAAAATGAAAACACAATGATTCAAAATCTTTGGGATTCAACAGAAGCAATTCTAAGAGGGAAGGTTATACCTCAAGAAGCAAGAAAAATTTCAAATAAACAACCTAACCTTACACCTAAAGGAACTCTAAAAAGAAAAACAAAGCCCAAAGTAAGTAGAAGGAAGGAAATTATTAATTAGAGGAGAAATAAATGAAATAGAAACTAAAAAAAGAAGAAAACAGGTCAATGAAACCAGGAGCCGGTTCTTTGAAAAGATCAACAAAATTAATACATCTTTAGCCAGAAGAAGGAGAAGAAAGAGGAGGAATGGGTAGAGGAGGAGAGGGAGGGGGAGGAGGAGGAGATAGAAGATTCAAATAAATAAAATCAGAACTATAGAGGGGAAATAGCAACTGACACCACAAATACAAAAAACATCACAATACAAATATTGTGAAAATTATATGCCAACAAATTGGACAATCTGGAGGAAATGGATAGATTCCTAGAAACATGTAACCTCCCAACGTGAATCAAGAAGAAATAGAAAATTAGAAAACACCAATTACTAGCAATGAAAAAACTCCCAACAAACAAAATTCCAGGACCAGATTGTTTCACAGGGAATTCTAGCAATTTTTTTAATGTGTATTTATTTTTGAGAGAGAGAGACAGAGCATGAGTTGGGGAGGGGCAGAGAGAGTGGGAGGCACAGAATCCAAAGCAGGATCCAGGCTCTGAGCTGTCAGCACAGAGCCGATGCAGGGCTTGAACCCACGACCATGAGATTAGGATTTGAGCTGAAGTTGGATGCTTAACTGACTGAGCCATCCAGGCGACCCTCTAACAAACATTTAAAGAAGAGTCAATACTTATTCTTCTCAAACTATTTCAAAAACTAGAAGAGAATGGGAAGCTTCAAGATTCTTTCAACAAGCCAGCATCACCCTGATACCAAAACAAGATAAAGACACTAAAAGAGAGAGAAAGAGAGAGAGAATGAACTACAGGCCAGTCTCTCTAATGAACATAGATGCAGAAATACTCAACAAAATATTAACAAACTGAATCCAACAATACATTAAAAAAATCATTCACAATAATCAAGTAAGATTTATTCCTGGGGTGAAGAGTTGGCTCAATGTTGGCAAATCAATCAATGTTATACATCACATTAATAAGAAAAAGGATAAAGACCATGTGATCATTTCAACAAATGCAGCAAAAGCATTTGACAAAGTACAACATCCATTCATGATAAAAACTCAACAAAGTAGGTTTAGAGGGGACATACCTCAACGTAAAAAAGGCCATATATAAAAAGTGATGGCTAACATCATACTCAATGGTAAAAAACTGAAAGCTTTCCCTCTGAGATTGGAAACAAAACAAGGATATTCAACTCTCACCACTTTTATTCAACTTAGTACTGGAAGTCCTAGTCACAGCAATGAGACAACCAAAAGAATAAAAAGCAACCAAATTGGTAGGGAGGAAGTTAAACTTTTACTATTTGCTGGTGATAGATACTATGTCAAAAACTCTGAAGACATAGAGTTTATGTATGAATATATATAAGTATAAATAAATACTGTAAATGATAAATTCATTCAGTAAAGTCACAGGATTCATAATGAATATATAGAAACTTGTTGCATTTCTATACCCTAATGAAATAGCAGAAAGAAAAGTGAAGAAAACAATCCCATTTACAATTGCACCAAAAATAATAAAATAATTAGGAATGAATTTAACCAAGAAGAGGAAATACCTATACTCTAAAAACTAAAACCATTGATGAAAGGAATTGATGATGGCACATACAAACAGAAAAAATACTCCATGCTTATAGATTGAGAGCACCAATATTAATACAATGCCCATACTAGACATAGCAATCTGCAGATTCAAAGGAATTTCTATCAAAAAACCAACAGTAGTTTTCACAGAACTAGAACAAATAATCCTAAAATCCATAAGCCAAGGCAATCTTGAAAAAGAACAAAACTGGAGGTATCACAATCCCGGATTTCAAGATGTACTACAGAGCTATAGTAATCAAAACAGTATGGTAGTGACACAAAATAGACACACAGATCAATAGAACAGAATACAGAGCTCAGAAATAAACCTATCCTTTTATGGTCAATTAATCTATGACAAAGTGGGGAGGAATATACAATAGGAAAAAGACAGTTTCTTCAATAAACAATGAGAAACTGATGAAGCTGAACTGCTTTCTTACACCATTCACAAAAATGAACTTGAAATGGATTATGGACCTAAATATCAGACCTTAAAGCATACAATTCCTAGAAGAAGGTATATGCAGCAATCTCTTTGACACAAGCCATAAAAACATTTTTCTATATATGTCTCCTTTGACAAGGAAAATAAAAACAAAATTAAACTGTTAGGACTACACCAAAATAAAAAGCTATTGTACAGTGAGGGAAACTGACAACAAAACAAAAAGACAGCCTACCTAATAGAAGAAGGTATCTGCAAATGATATGGATAATGGGTTAATATCCTAAATACATAAAGAACTTACACAGCTCAATACAGAAAAAAATCGTCCAATTAAAAAAGGGCCTGAATGGGCACTTTTCCAAAGAAGACATACAGGTAGCCAACAGATGCATGAAAAGATGTTCAACATCACCCATCATCAGAAATGCAAATCAAAACCACAATGAGAGATTACTTTACACCTCTCAGAATAGCTAAAGTCAAAACCATAAGCAATGACAGGTGTCAGTAAAGATATAGAGGAAAAGGGACCCTCGCTCACTCTTGGTGTAATGTAAATTGCTGCAGCCATTGTGAAAACAATATGGGCATTACTCAAAAAATTAAAAATACAATTACCACATGATCCAGTATTTCCACTATTGGATATTTACCAAAAGAAAATGAAACCATGAATTTGAAAAGATATATGTACCCCAGTGATTCTTGAAGAATTACAATCACCAAGATATGGAATCAACCCAGATGTCCATCAATAGAGGAATGGATCAAGAAGAAGTGGGGTGTGTGTGTGTGTGTAAAATGGAACAATGAATGGAATATTACTCAGGCATAAAAAGGAATGAACTCTTACCATTTCCAACAACACTGATGGGTCTAGAGGGTATAATGTTAAGTCAAAACAGTGAGATAAAGTCACATAGCATATGATTTCACTCATATGTGGAATTTAGGAAACAAAATAAAAAAGAGAAAGACAAAAAACCAGACTTTTAAATATAGAAGAAATGGTTGTCAAAACGGAGGTAGGTGAGGGGAATGGGTGAAGTGGGTGAAGATGATTAAGAGTATGTATATATCATAATGAGCACTGAGTTATGTATAGGAGTGTTGAATTGTTATGTCATATACCTGAAACTAATATAATACTATATGTTAATCACACATGAATGAAGAATTAAAAATAATTAAAATAAGATAAAAACTCTCTGAATTGCTTTATATAACTTTACCAACCTCTGTCCTGAACATATTCTTCTGCTTCTTACACCTTTTTATTGTTGATAATTTTTTTCATAAAAGATAATACTGATTTTAACTGACCACACATTTCTGGCAATTGTTCCTTGACAATTTTTTCTAAATCTGAATGGTTTTTCAATATTTAATCACATATTTTTTAAGTTTACTTATTTATTTTGAGAGATAGCATGCACACACTCACACACACACACACACACACAAGTTGGGGAGGGGCAAAGAGAGAGGGAGAGTGAATTCCAAGCAGGGCCCATGTTGTCAGCACAGAGCCTGATGCAGGGATTGAACTCACAAATGGTGAGATCGTGATCTGAGTCAAAAGCAAGAGTCAAACTCTTAACCAACTGAGCCAGGCAGGCACAGCCCTATCCCATCACAGATCTTCTTAAGGAAAACTAATAGCATATAGTCAGTCAAACTGAATATAGTCTTCTCTCATTAATATCATTGTAAATAGAATTATTGAAAAATAGTGTCCTCATATCTCTCAATGTTAGGATTCTCTTCAGGACCACTTCTACATCTTGCTTCCAATTTATTATTATGTAACGTTCATCAGGTGTTTGTTTATTTGTAATCTCCCAGTCTGTGGATTTCTCTATAGAAATATAAGACGTCTGTTCTCCTGCTAGCACACACGGCTAATTCTTTCTGTAAATGATGTAGATTTATAGTTTTGGTTTATTATCCAAACTAATGCCAGCTCTTTCTTTTCAGAATCTAATTCTGTTGCTTTATTATAGTTTCCTCACGCATCTGAGGTACAGCTGTGTAAAAATACCTCCATGCTCAGAGGTTCCTTTTGTAATAGAAAGGAACTTTAATTACTACCAGGCTAAAGAAATCAGCCATAATTCAAAATAGCTGCACTGTTCTAGCAAGCTATACATTAATTTCCCCCGTGGCTAAAAATGTTTTAAAAATATAAATGAAGTAGTTAGTCTTTGTAGAATCAAGGAAATAATGACAAAGCATTTTAATTGTTTTTAACAAATTCAGGCTTCAGTATTCCCATCGCCTATTACTTCCAGTGACTTGGCTTCCTTTGAGTGCCTACCCCACAGGCAAATCTTGTGGCAATTACAACTGTGCTTCATTTTATGTCTTTCTGCTTTGCAGCCAAGGATTAGGAAATTTAGAAATTGACATGATTTGATAGGATTGGTATCATATGATTAGTTCTTGTTTTCAGTATATAGGTTTGATAGCTGACTGTGACAAACCTTCATTAAGTCAGTTCAGAAAGTTTAAGGTGAGGCAGGTGAGGCGAAGGGGAGTGAGGTGGAATCTGCACACCTCCCTTGTTGTAAACTCTGGAATTATATTTGTTAGGCCTTATAGATTCTAGATGAGGGACTTAGACTCAGTGATAACTCTCCCAGATTTATATTCATCTGTATCATAAAAATAGTGTTTGATCACTCTACATATGAAATTAGTGCTGAATAAAAACTTATTAAATAGATATTAGTTAGGAAAGGCTTCATTTAGACATTTTGGCATATTATGATGCCTGATGGTGGAATTTTTAATACTTTAAATGACACATTTTAGATTACTTTTCTTTAATCTTACTTATTAAATTATTAAAAGTCGTATTACATAGCAATGCATGACTACATCTCCAAAGAAATTAAAATATCTTTAAATGAGTTGATATATCTCCAAATATAACCACTTATCCAGAAAAAACATTGTTATCAGCTTGGTATGTATCCTCCAGATCTGTTTTCAGTGTATTTAAATATATCTTGAAAATATATGGTATTGATTTGTATGTATATGTTTTATAAAAATAGTATATTGTAATTGTTGATCATCTTTCAATAAAGTTTTCTAAGAGTTTCACAGTTAGCAATTCTGGAGGAAAATGTTTTATATCACCATTTCTATCTCAGGCACAACTGTGAAGGAGTGAAATTTTTCCTTGGGTTCTACTTCTATTATTTTGCTCAACATCTCCCTTATCCATTTTCATTTTTCTTTTTTTTTTCTCTTAAGTTTTTATGCTAATTCTACTTAGCATACAGTGTAATATCAGTTTCCGTTATAAAATATAGTGATTCAACATTTCCATACAACACCCAGTGCTCATCACAGCATTGACTCCTTAATCCCCATCAACTATTTAACCCATTCTTTCAATCCACCTCCATAACCATCAGTTTGTTCTCTATAGTTCAGAGTCTTTCATGGTTTGCATATGAGTGAAATCATATGGTATTTGTCTTTCTCTGACTTATTTCACTTAACAAAATACTCTCTAGTTCCATAGTTCCATCCATATCATTGTAAATGGCAAGATTCCATTCTTTTTTATGGCTGAATAGTATTCCATAGTGTGTGTGTGTGTGTGTGTGTGTGTGTGTGTGTGTGTGTGTGTGTGTGTATTACATCTTTTTCCATTCATTAGTCAATGGACATTTAAGCTGTTTCCATAATTTGGCTATTTGTAAATAATCCTGCTATAAACACTGAGGTGTGTGTATCCTTCTGAATTAGTGTTTTTTAAAATACCTAGTAGTGTGATTGCTGGATCATAGGGTAGTTCTACTTTTAACTTTTTGGGGAAACTCCATACTATTTTCCAGAGTGACTGTACCATCTTCACTTTCCAATCCTTCCTCTCTCCTTCCTCATCCTATCACTTAGATTCTAAGGAAAATATTTCTGTTCTTTGCTTTGAACTTAAGTCACTGCATTACTGACAGTGCTTGTATATTAATTCTTGGCACCAAGTATAAAATAAAAGGGTATGTTCTAGTTCAAAGAACCTTCAATACCAAGACAATGGGTAATTTTTTAAGGAGCATGAGGTTTCTTTTTTGTCCCCAAAGTCCTGCCTATTAGCTACCTACTCTTTCTATGAGCCCATGAAGCCAACTTAGCCCAGGAATATTTTGAAAAGAAAAGTACACATTATGGGGTCCCTGAGGCGCTCAGTCAGTTAAGCTGTCCAACTGTAGATTTCGGCTCAAGTCATCATCTCAGGGTCCTGAGATCAAGCCCCGCTTGGTCTCCATGGTGGGTATGGAGCCTTCTTAGGGTTCTTGCTCTCCCTTTGCCCCTCCTCTGCTCACACATTCTCTCTCTCTAAAAAAAAAAGACAGAAAGAAAAGTGTACATTTTGAATAGGCCTATCATTTGATTATGGAACTACTTTTTGGAGTTCCAATTAATAATTTGAAATTATAGGCTCCTCTGCTCAGCCAGGAGCAAGGCAGTGAAGGAAGGGCTAAGAAGATTGCCCAGCATTACCAAATGAAAAGGAAACAGGTTATTTGCTGTAAGAATATATGCACCACTACCACTGTTATGTGGTAATAATGGTTGTAACACAGCTAAGAAACTACTGGCCATTTGGATCCCAAATATATATATATTTCAAATTAATCATCCTGGTGTTGTTTTTTTACTTTGAAGAATGAGTACCTACTTACTAATATCAGGTATAACAGTAGCCATTTTGTATACTGCATATTTTATCAAACTCCTGAGATTTAATAAGGTTAAGATTGGGTACACATGTTATGGGTGAAGACACTGAAGTTCAAAGTTTCCTGACTCACACGGATTATTTCATAATTCAAACTGAGATGAAGATACCAAAGTCTGTCCTTTACATTAAGCTTTGCAGCCTCTTTTCATATCCCTTTTTTTAAACAATATTGCATGATTTTTTTACAAGCAGCATTGTATAATATTTTAGACTCTCATTTTAGTGTCCTCTTATTGTAAAGTTTGAAAAGCAGTATCCATAATTAGGTATGCATGTAATTTGCAATCTTAGAAATTCTACTACCCAAAACCCATTTAAAGGCTTGCTGATAGAAATTTTCTTTTCACTTAAAAGCATCTGCTAGCTAAAATAAAGACCAATAGTGAGAAGCCACTTGAAAAATCAAATCTGTTCCCTGACTAAACTTGTTTCTCCATCACAAATTCTTAAATTAATGAAAGCCTTGAGTTCTTTTGAGGGATTACATAAAGTATTCCTCTGTGTCTAACAATGTCCCCCCAGTGTTTTGAAGAGATATTATAATTTCCTGTCTCTGGCTGTCATTTATCTGACATTGTTTTAACAAAATGGACTCTTATGGCTTCGGTTTTCAACTTCTTTTTGTTGTTGCAAAATCAGTTGCTACTACTTCAAATTATTGTCCTGTGAAGATACTATATTTGCACCCGGTATAATTTTTGTATACATTTCATGTTGCGTTTAGTGATTGATGTTTCAGAAATAGAAGCAAGACATTTTGTGTCTGTGAATTTCTTGGATTGAAAGGATCTTCTAAATAGTGTCCTCAGCTGCTCAGTTTGTTCATGGATTAAAATTTTAGAGGACAACATGCCTTAAAGCCACTGGCAATATCATTAAGTCCACCACCACCTTTATAGTCAGTCTTTTAGCATGTTTCAGTTAAGTTCACTTGTCTCAAATACTAGCCAATTTTCATTCAGTGGTTGAGGCATTGTCACTTAGGTAAGCTCTTCCATTCCTAAGAATGTAAATTAACAATGACTTTTTCTTTTCTTTTTCTTTCTTTCTTTCTTTTTTTTTAGAGCATCAGGGCATCAGGCCTTATCCTGTTGGAAACAATTCTTTTTGGGTCCCTGCTTCTATATTTTCCGGTAAGTAACATAATTGTATTAGGAAAATAGCCATATTTTGCTCAGGCAGTAATTTTTACATGTGTGTGTTTGTGTGTGTGTGTGTGTGTGTGTGTGTGTGATATATATAACTTTCACGTATATATTTTTTGTTTACATATCTGTATATGTTTATGTGCATGTATCTTTATATATACACTTTATATAATAGATAATAGATAAATAAAGTGTAAAATGGAGCTAATCATACTTTTCTTTCCAAATTTGTGACAGTGGTTAACTGCTTAAGTGAGCTAACATGTAAAGGCATGCTTGGTATGTATGCTTGCTGTAAACATATAAATATTGGTTTTCTTCTTCTCCCTCCTCTACTTGAATCAAACCATGAGGCACACCAACAGTTTCATGGTGGAAAATTTCAAATGGTTACATAGATAAATAAACAAAATGAATGCATGTGTGGTACTACTGGCATAGATAATCCTAGTAGACTCTTCCTATCACACTAGTAACCTGTCTGTAACCAGAAAGTGAGCACTGATTTTACTAATTCAATTCAACCAACTTGTATTCAGAAGTTATTACGTGTCAAGTACTATGCTAATCAGGGAATGTTTTGTGAGTGAGAGACATGATTTCTTCTCTCAAGAAGCTTACAATTTACAGAATGAGATGAGTATGTACAGGCAATTATAACTGGAAAATAAGGTGCTGTGGAGGCAGGATGCTGTGGAGACGCTCAGAAGAGACAACTATTTCTAGGGAAATATCACTTGACTGAGATCTGAAAGATGAGCAGAAGTTAGAGAAGGAAAAGGTACGGGTTTCATGGGACCATGTCCTTTTTGGTTTTCCTCTTACCTTACTAACTGCTCCATTTCAGCCTCCTTTACTGATTCTTCATCTTCCTTCCTACCTCTTGATACTTGAGTGCATCAGACATCATCAGTCCTTATAGAGCTTTTCATAGTCTACATTCTCCCTTGGTGATCTCATCTAGCCTCAAAGTATTTAAAAATACTATTTATATACAATGTCTCTCAAGTTTATATCTCCAGCTTAAACCTTTCCCCTGAATTCCAAACTCACATTCAGCTGCTTAGTCTATAATCCGTTTAAGGGCCTACCAGAATTCCCTATCACATTCTGAACTGAGATACTTGATCTTTCTCATCTCCAAAGTCAGTCTCCTTATATCCATTGATGACAACTCTCTCCTTATCATTACTCATGCTAATACTTGGGAGTCATTCTTGACAACTTTCTTTTTTGCACGTCCATTAGAAATCCTTCAAAACATAGCAAGAACCCAACCACTCCCCCATCTTAGGCACTGCTACCATCCTGGTGTCTAAACCACTATTGGTCTCTTCTAGATTTGTGTCATAGTCTCTCCTGAGGCTCAATGATTCCCCATTTTACTTATAGTAGAAGCCAAAATCCTTAGAATGAGCTACAAGACCTAACATTGCCTGCTTCATTATCCCGTTTTCTTATCCTCTGCCTTCATTCAATGTTTATAAGGGTTCTTAATCTATTTAGGTTCTCTACTTCTTGAATTATATGTCTTCTTAAGATAGAATTTATTTGGATGTAACCATCTTAATTTTTCCCTGAAATCATTTCTATTACTGAAGTTGTCTAATTTACTAGCATGAAGTTATGCACAGTAATTAATCCAAGCAATATAGTACAAAGAGTCTTTATCATGCCTGGGACTATAAGTGGCAAGTTGTACGTTATAAAATTGTCTGCATATCTGCTGTTGCAGTCACCAACATCTTTTACCTAAACCTCTGCCATTTTAAAATACATTTTCTATCCAGTAGCCAGAAGAATATTTCAAAATATAAAATCGAATTTGTCACTACTTCCGATAGATAGCTTCCCAGTGTTCTTACAATACAGAGCCAAACCCTTGCTATGGTTTATGATGTTATGTATAGTGTGGTACTTGCCACCTCCCCAGGCTTATCCAATACCAGTTTTCTTCTCACCATCTGCACCCAGCTACTCCGACCTTCTTTCAGTTTATAAATGATATACAATCTCTCTTGTGGCAGGTATAATAATGGCTCCCCAAAATGGCCACCGTCCTAATCCCTAGAACCTGTAAATATGTTACTTAGTGTGGAAAATTGGAATTTGCAGGTGTGATTAAATAAAGGACTTTGAGATAAGGAGATTATCCTGGATTATCTAGATGTGCCCAAGGGTCCTAAATGAAAATGAAGAGCAGAAGACAGAGAACCAAGATGGTATCCTGAAAAAAGATTGGACTGGCTATTGCTTGCTTTGAAGATGATGAAAGAAAGAAGCCACAAGCCAAAGGATGCAGACAGTCTCTAGAAGCTAGAGAAGACAAGGAAACAGATCCTTTTATTTGCCCCCAATCAGAGTCAAATTCCTGTCAATAATTTCTCGTGGAATCCCACTGCCTTTCTTGACATCGCCTATCTCAGTTTGTAAATGTGCATTCACAAGTGCAATTATTTGATTAATGTCATTTTCCTGCACAAACTACTTCTTTGAGAACAAGGAGATGCTGCCTTTAGTTTGCTCACTAACCTCTCTCAGATTGGAAGCACAGTAAATTTGCAGTGACTGAATGAAAGAGATTGCACTTAGATGAATTTAGAACTGTACCCTACACTAGTGCCTACTGTCCAATTGGAGTAGCTTCCAAAGAGAATCTGCTTGATTGTGGAGGACTAAGAATGATGGTCCTTATTAATATTACTTTACTTAGTGCTAACAGTCAGTAAAAAACTGTTTAGGGACACCTGGGTGGCTCAGTCGCTTAAGCATCTGATTCTTGATTTCAGCTGAGGTCATGATCTCAGGGTCATGAGACTGTGTCCTACATTACTGGGCTCTGTGAGGTCATGATCTCAGGGTTATGAGATTGTGTCCTACATTACTGGGCTCTGTGCTCAGGAGCCTGCTTAAGACTCTGTCTCCTGCTCCCCCTGCCCCTCCTCCCACTCACTCACACATGTGTGCATGCTCTCTCTCTCTCAAAAAAAAAAAAAAAAAGAAACACCACTCTTTAATGTTATTTTGAGATGTTAGTACAATTTGGTTTTATTTTTATTTATAAGATTCATATTTATTCAGTTGAAGTGCTTATATTAATGAGCATAGACCTGAAACCGATAAAGGAGTTTTAAAGCCTCTTAAATGAATGAAGTACTTTATAAAACAAGGACATTTGAAAGAATAGTAAATTTTAGGGCTAATAAATGTTCAAAGGGGTTATTAAAGACCCTTTCATTGGCTGGGATACAATTTTGAAGGACATCTGATGGACCCATACCTATTGATGTTTATCAGATATAGAAACAAAGAGGGCAGAGAAATCGACATTTATAAGGACTATAGGAGTGCTTGGATGGCTCAGTTGGTTGAGCATCAGACTTCAGCGCAGGTCATGATCTCAGGGTTCCTGAGTTCAAGCCCCACATTGGCTCTCTGCTCTCTGCATGTAGCCACATTGGATCCTCTGTCCCTCTCTCTCTGTCCCTCCCCTACTTGTGCACTTGCTCTCTCTTTCAAAATAAGTAAACATTTTAAAAAAGAGAATATAATGACAGTGCTTCTGCTTGATAATTTTAATATTCCTGAGAGGGGAAATGTAACAGAAAAGAAAACTTACCAAATAAATTGTCCAACAAAAACATTACAATACCTTATCATATTGCCTTCATGCCTAATTAGCTGTCTATTTCATCTTCTATAACATATATTTTCCTATAACTGCTTGAGATATTAATGTGTAGTTCCCAAATTTATACTGTATACCTTGGTTTCAAATAAGTTAGTGTTCATGCTCTGAAGCCAGAACGAGTCAGGTTACTTAATTAGTATATATAGAACATAGGATATGGGGAAATAAAGGAGATTAAAATATACTATTGATTGAGTCTAGAGGGAAAAGCAACATTGTTTTAGGTAAAAGAATGGGAGATGATGTATCAGAAACTGACAGTAAAGGGTTTTTTTTGTTTTTGTTTTTGTTTTTGTTTTTGTTTTGCTACATGGGGTTTCTATGTGCATGGGTGCAAGTGCATAAATCATTCTTGACAAGAGAAATAACTTGCTTATTGGACCAGGGCTCATTGACTTCCCTGGGTTTTACAGAAATGAAGTTTATAACTTCTGGCTAGCCTGTTTGATTCAGTAAATCTAATATAGCCCAAAGGTCAAATCATTTGATGATATTAATGTGACTGATACTTTTCCTATTTGTTGAATATCTTACCCATTTTCTCTGCTCCTGATGTGGTCTGCACCAGAATTGCTCATGAAAGTTTTGAAGGGAGTTATAGTTTGTTGTTCTTTTTTTAAAAAAAAATGTGCTTGAATAAAGGAGAATTGTTTTCAGCGATGGGTAACCCCGTGGAAGGAGGCTTCGGGTATTCACTGCTCTGTCTAGTTGTTGTGCAATGAGCCTTTTCTTCTTTTTATGCTGCATATTGTTGTTCAGATTTGCAAGAATTAAGGCTATTTTTGCCTTTCCTAAGCAATCTTAGACTACAGACAATTTCATAACAATGCTTATATTGGAAAGTCCAAATTAGAGATTATCATCATTGTGCAGATGAGGACAAACCAAAATCTGACTAAATTTAGCATTGTTATAATTGGATAGCAGAGAGCGAAAGCACTTAAAACACTTTCTTACAGATTCTCAAAAGAGACTCATGATTTGAAGTCCATACATTTGTGAACAAATGATTAGTCTTCATAATCACCTAAGAACTTTAATGCAATTTATAGAGGAAAGAAAAAAGGAACTTTTAAAAATCAACTGAAGTACAGTTAACCTGTTAAATTACATGAAAATGACATTTTACCGATTTATAAAACATATTAAGAGATATGGAGTCTAGAAGTTCATTTTTGACTTGACTAAACCACCAGTTTCAGCTAATATGGTGAATTTTTTCTCATGCCCTTGATTAGCTATTTGGTTGGCTGATGTGCCTTTCTATAAAGAACATCCATACTTGTATAAATAAATACTAATTTTCATGTTGTTTCCCTATCCCAACCTAGGCCCTATAATAAAGATTGCAAAATATTAGAAAAGGAAGAAACATCAGATATAACTTAGTCTTTATTCAACCTCTATTTTGCAAATGAGAGGAGAGGCTGAGAGAAAGTGTAACTTATCCAACTTTTCTCCAGCTAAGTTGTGAGAGAGCCTAGAATAAAATCCAGTCTCTTGACTCCTTTCCATCTGTGATGCTGTCTGTGATAGACCGTATGGATATGTGGTTGAGATCGCATTAGACCAGGTGACCAGGGATGCTCAAGTTCTATGCCCTGATCAGTCACCTTTCAGCATTAGGTCTCCGAGGAAATAAAAGGCAAGGAGATAAAACAGGGAACCAATTTATAATAGCTTAAATTCTGTCTGTAAGAGCCCATGTAAAACTCATGTGAGCTTGGATGGACCATGTTATTGAATCATATGAAGTTTCTGATACTGAGCCATCTCATTTAAAAATGGCTGCTTTATGTTTTAACCTCATAAATAACCTTATAGTCCAGGTTGGTTTCAGTGGCACAGAACCTAAGTCAGTTCAAAGATTACTTTTTAAAATGATCACCTCAATGCCTAAAACTTAAAACTCAGATTTTGTTTTCCTTCTAGGATAAAGCACACACAACATTCAGAAGCAGAGAGAAAACGAGACCATATTGCTCTGAGCATAGAACTTCAGGGGAGGGAAATAAAGGAGAGAGAGTCGAGAGCAGGGAGAGGGGGTGAGAATGTGATCATGAGAATATAGCTAAAGAGGCTAAGCATATTGTTGTTGTTGTTATTGTTACTATTTCCATTATTATTTATTTTAAAGCTCAAATTAATTGAAGTGTGGCCAGGTAGAGCCCCTTGAAGCTGGCTCCCACATTCTTTCCATATTACCCTATTATTTTGAGCGCTTCTCCCTATTAGAGTGCAACAGAAAGTACTTTTCCTATCCCAGCCCTGAATCAGCCTTTACTCCAAGGAGCCCTAGTTCTTTTTAGGGAGAAATGGTAGCAATTCAGTACTGAGACAGATTCAGTTCCATTGTGACAAACATAGGGCCCCACGTTCCCAATTTTACAGCTAGGCCAGAGTTTCTCAAATCTCAGTCATCTAGAGGCTTTTGTAAGGAGGTTTCTCCTCAGTTCAAAGATTCTATCCTTACAACACAGTTTTTTAAGCTTATTTAGACTGTATCTTACTTGGTGTCATTTAGATCCATTTGGATGGATACCAGAGCAAAAGGGAAAAAGTAAATTGGAAGGTCAGTTAAATATTCATGAGCATAGCAGTACTGTCAAGAAACAGTAGTATGGGGATAGTTGTTTTATGCCAAAGTAATTTGAAGAGTATGGGAATAGAAGACTTTGTTTTTTAAGTTTATTTATTTATTTTGAGAGAGAGAGTGTGTGTGTGCATAGGCCTGAGTGGAAATCAAGAGTCTGATGCCTAACCAACTGAGCTACCTAGATGCCCCAGGGAATAGACTCTTAATCCCCAGACTACTAGTAAATTTCAGGATAAACATGTTGAGATCAAAAGACAAAGACTAGTCCGCCATTTTCATGGGAGCTTGAAGAGTTTGACACTAAGACTCTTCATTCTCTTTTATGGTTATTTGTTTTAGAGGAAGTGGGGAGAGAGAGAGAGAGAGAGAGAGAGAGAGAGAGAGAGAGTGAGCTGGGAAGGGGCAGAGAGAGGGAGAGAATGAATCCCAAGCAGGCTCTGCACTGTCAGCACAGAGCCCAATGCAGGCTTGGTCTCAGGAACCTGTGAGATCATGACCTAAGCAGAGATCAAAAGTCCTAAGCTTTATTGACTGAGACACCCAGGCACCCATTTTGTTCCCTTTTATAGGATAGGTTAGAAGAATCAAAGATATGGTTATAAATGTCTTGGAATTCTGTGCAGGTCCATTTATCCACTTGTTCCTGTACTCTCCTGAACCTACCAGAGAGAAGACTGACAGTTGGTAGGTGTGATCGTCTACTTACAAAAGTACAGAGGCTATCCAGTGTGGGTATTTCAGGATATCCTGTTAAGGGTCTTGGATCAGTGGTATGTTGGTAATTAACTAATAATCTTCCTTTATCTAAAAGAGTTTTAATAAACTGAAAGCCTTAAATCATTGAGAATTGGACACCTGGCTTTAGTTTGCCAGTGAAAAAGCAACAGTGTTTAAAGTTTTGCCAAAATAAATACCAGTTAAACTGTATGCTTCTTAAAAATGATCTGTTGTATTTGTGAAATATACTACCATTGTTTGCAAACTAAGCACAAAGAAAAAGTCAAAACCAAAGTTCATTATCATTCAGAAATATATATATACTATATACTTTTGATCATTTGAGACATTTGTGTATGCACATTTATAAATTGAAATAGAAAATGGATGAATGGTGGAAATCAGGATATTTTTAATAGAAACGTAATTGTAATGTTTATTGTTTTAACCAAAAAAAACTGAAGCAAAACTAAAGATATTACCGATTTTTAGATAAATGAATCTTCACAGCAAGCATTTTTAGTTCTAGTAGAGTTTTCTAAAGTTAAAAAAGACTGTAACATGTTTTAGAAGTTGGGTTAATTTTTTTTCACTTAGCTATATTTCAACTTTAAACAGTTTCATTTGACTTTAGCTGGGACAGCTAAGACATCAAGCTAAAATAAATTTCCTTTTGCCCCTTCCTTCTACTTATTGATTTTTGTTAGTTAATAATTTTTTAATTGTTAGCATTTATAGCATGCATTTAATATCCATCCAATTTTGAAACTATTATTCTCATAGTTATTTGATCTTAGGTCTGTATTAAATAGATTTCATATTTTCCACTAATCTTTGTAACCTGGCTTTTCATTACTAGTTCTTTATTTTGATTTGTCCTTTGTTTTTCATTAATAGGTTTTTCATGAAGGAAAAGTTCTATAGTTCTTGAACTCTTATATGCTTGAGAATCTCTACCCATTGTCCTTACACTTGAAGAATAACTTCCTTGAGTAAAAACATTTCAAGACACATTTTGTATTGCTCAGAACTTTACGTCTTTTATCTGAATATTTACAACTCTTGAAATAGCCTGATTTCCCCCTCCTGTTGATGACTTGATGTTTCTGCCTACATGCCAATAAGTCATTCTTCAGTGTTGCCATTAAATAAACTAGAAATCACCTTGCAATTTATCATTCTGTGTTATTTTTTTTCTTGGATCATGGTGTTTCTTTTCAACATATAGATGTAAGACCTCTTCTATTCCTGGAATTTAAAAATAGATACATTTAATTTTTTGTTCCTTCTTCAGGAACAGGAATTATGCATACGTTGGATTTTCTTGTACTTCAGTATTTATAGTGTTTCCAGTCATCTATATATCTTTGTTCTTTTCTATTTTCCCCTGCGTGTTTTTTTAAAAAATATTTTTAATGTCTATTTAATTCTGAGAGAGAGACAGTATGAGCAGGGGAAGGGCAAAGAGAGAGAGAGAGACAGACACAGAATCTGAAACCATCTCTAGGCTTTGAGCACTCAGCTCGGAGCCCAACACAGGGCTCAAACCCATGAACCCTGAGATCATGACCTGAGCTGAAGTCCAACGCTTAACTGACTGAGCCACCCAGGTGTCCCTGCTTTGTGTGTTTCCATCAAGCTTTTATTCCTTGACCTTTTTGCTATTCTCATGTGTGTTTATTCTGCTTAAGTGGATTCTAATATTCCTTTAACCTCTCTACTGTTTTTATATTCTTCTCATTTTCACTTTCTCACTTCTTCACCAGCTTTTTGGGAGCAATTTTATCACTTTTGCTGTTTTTCTTATCTCTTCTTTGACCCTAATATCTTTTTCTTCGAGATACTTTATCAGAAGGAACAGGTCTTTTGTAATTTCTCTGAAGCGGTGGGAATTATTTATTTGAATTTGTGCCAATTTTCTTGGGTAACATCACTTTTGTTGCCCATCCTTCATTATTTAAACACAGAGTCTGTGCTGGTTCCTTTCTGATTGTGTGTGTGTGCGTGCACATGTGATACTTCTTTTTTATTGTGGCAAAATATACATAAATAAAACTTAACCATGTTAATCATTTTTAATGTACAATTAAGTGGCATTAAATACATTCACAGTGTTTACAATCGTTACCACTATTTCCAGAAATCTTTCATTATTCCAAGTTAAAACTCTGTCCATTGAACAATAACTTTGCATTCCTCCTTTACTCTTAGTTGTTGGCAACCTACTTTCTGTCTTGAGTTTGCCTCTTCGAGGTACTTCGTACAAGTGGAGTCATATGGTATTTGTCCTTTTATGCCTGGCCTATTTCACTTAACTAATACTTTCATGGTTCATCCATGTTGTAGCATAAGTCAGAATTCCATTCCTTTTTATAGCTGAATAATGTTCCACAATGTGTATAATACTGGAATTTATTTACCATTTATCTGTTGATAGACATTAAGTTGTTGCCACCTTTTGACTATTGTAAATAATGCTGCTATGAACATTGAAATAAAGTATCTGAGTCCCATCTTTCAGTTTTTAAGAGTGAAATTTCTGGATCATATGGCAATTTAACTCTTAAGAAACTGCCAAACAATTTTCTAAGGCAGATGCAGCACTTTACATTCCCACCAGCAATGCAAGGGGACCAGTTTCTCTACATCCTTACCAACACTTGTTATTTTGTTTGTTTGTTTGTTTGTTTTCATTTTAATAGCCAACACTAATGGGTATGAAATGGTATCTCATTGTGGTTTTACTTGCTCCTTTTCATATTTGAAGAAAGCAGTTTTTACAGGTTGCTATTTTATGAAGAATTAAATGGAGAGTAACAGAAGGAATAGATTGAAGCAGGCTACTTTATTTTGAGATCACGTGAAGCCCCAAATTTAGGTTATATTATAATCTGAGGCTTCGCCTTCCTCTTTTACCACACGTTTTTAGCTCTGGCGATCTTTCTTAGCTAGTGTGCTACTTAGATACACCCACAAAGATGACATGTCTTCAAATCTCTCTCTCCAATCTGGGAAGACACTATGTTTCTATAGGAAAACTCACCAGTTCCCTTTTGGCCCTCCTATGCCAAATATTTATTTTCCAATGAATAGATCTGTTATAATCATACTTTTAAATTGTAAGCCTTTCAAGAGTAGGACCATGTCTGCTGCATCTACTTCCATTATAGCACATTAAAAATTATTGAGCTTCAACATAATTCTAACTAAAGCAACTTACACACATGCACACACACCTGTATAATTGTATAGCTGTATATCTCTGTTTTTATCTCTGAGATCCCTATGGAGAGGTAGAAAGGAATCCAGACCAGTAATAGAGGCTTTAATTCTAGCCTACAAAGTCTTTATGTGACCTGGCCCCACTTTAACCTTGACCTCATATTCCCCTTCTCTCTGCTGCAGCAATACTGGTCTTGATGTTCTTTCTTGAGTGGGTCTGGCATGTACCTATCCTCACACCCTTGACATTGGCTGTTTCTTCTTCATGGAGCAGTCTTAACTGCTTAAGTTAACTTAACCCATGTATCTCCATGGGTAACTCCCCATCTTCTTTAAATGTGTGCTCAGATGTCAACTCTTCACTGAAAGGAAGTTAAGGAACTCATTATTCTGTAATACACAGGGAGAGGCTGACTCAAAAATTAGGACATTAAAGTGAGACTAAACCACCACAATAGCAGAGAATTTCAAATGGAACCAAATGGAGACAGATTCAGCGATGATGTGGAGGCAGAAATGTCACAGTTTGTTGGTGGACTAAGCACATAATAAATTATCCTGAAAATGCCTTAATAGCAACAAATAAGGAGATGCTGGCTCTGGCAATGATAGAGAATTTGACAGTCAGATGATTTGAGTCCAAAGATAAGAAATTGTACCTCTGCATCAATGTCATAGCTAGCATGTTATAGCTCTCTGGTAAAAAAAAAATAAATAAAAATAAAAATAAAAAAATATATATATATATATATATAGAGAGAGAGAGAGAGAGAGAGAAAGAGAGAGACAGATAGAGACAGAGACAGAGACAGAGAGAGAGAGACAAGTATCAGTTTATTTCCAACTGCCTTGCTAGGATTTATGGGATAATGTCTTTGCCCATGGGAAAAAACATGACAGGAACACATTTTGTCTCTTTATCAATGGTTACTATTTCTCTTCTGATTATGAAAATGTATCTTAAATTTTCCTGTGCAGGCCCAAGACACATAAGTAAATAACTTATTTCTGAAGTTTGGTAGTTTAATAAAAAGACCAATAAATGTATACTATAGGTTTAGTATTAAATGTGAACATGTGATTTAAGATAACTTAAATAGTCTCTGGAAAACATTCTCATCTTAACAAACTACCAATACTGAGATGTCTCAGTTTATCTCTGTAGCCTTATGCATCAATAATTTTACATAAGGAGGTAAGAATACATGTAAAAATATATAATAGATAATTCAGAAAAGAGTTACAAACAAAAAAAATAGTTGTTAGAGTTGACATTAGCAATGTGTCTTAAAAAATAGTTTTCCCTTCAAAGCTATTAGAGGCAAAAGTTGTGGAAGACTTGGAAACATCATTTAAAACAGTAGCAAGTATTTTCTTTGAAAATGACAAGAAGATGACGTTTTGACAAGGCAAATCATACCTTAAAAGTCAGGGACTACACAATGTCACTAAAGAGTCACAATTCAATAAAGTGGATTTATTACTTAAAATAGCAAAAAAGGAAAAAATGTCAAGACATAACACTTACATAGAATTGTGTTAACAAAAACCCAACCTCAGAGCATTCTGAGGCAGGTGTAAGTGTGATTGAAGAAATCATTCGGACCTATCGCTTAAATTAGGAAGGTCAATGTGAACTCCCGGGATAAATAACAGATTACTTTTCCTAGAACGTATCAGAATAGTATGTTAATTTATATATTTATTTAAGTAATATGTTTACCTAAAATGTATTCATTTTTAATTGTTATTATAAGTAATTATAATTATATTAACATATTAGTATAAACTATTTAAAGAAAATGTGACTTATGATTAAATATGCATAAATCTCCATGATTTGTCTCTCCATGAGTATTCCAAAATGAAATTTATTTTGCATGCCATCTCTAGGCTTCAGCAGTAATATAAATATAATTAACTGAAATATAGACATATTCAGATGACATTTTAATCCAGAACTTACTTTAAATTTAACTGTGACTTTCTTCATTCTTCATACTTTAGTTTCTATATGAAAGTATCCACTTTTCATCATGTTTACAGAAATGTGGGGAAAAAATACTTGTCCTGATCTTGATCTTGTCCATTTCACACGTCAGTCATGCCAGTGGAGTCTGGATGTGACCTAACGCAGCCGGCATAAAAGTGTTGTTGTTTATTGTGAGGAGGTAGGAGAGCCATTGCTGATTGTGTGGGTTTCTCTCAAAGCAGTTGCACACTTTGCCTTCCAGTGTAAAGCACAGCATTTCGTCAGATGCTCTAAAATAAAAGATGCTCTAAAAAAAGAAGAGGTCAAGTGTATTTGGCAAATGCTCCTACTTAGGGGGTCACAGTGAACATCTCTTATTAAGGCTTCGAGGTCTTCAGTAAAGGAATGCATTTAAAACTGAGCATTTCTCTTTCTCAATTTTATTATATCCTTTTCCATATAATGCCTACTAAAATATTTATGGTTAATAATATAAATCCTATAATGTATACCTTAAAGAATACATGCTAAAAATCTCATAATGTTGTATAAGTGTGATTCCATTTATATAGAGTGACATTTTGTGTGTGTATATCTGTGTGTCAAATTGGTTTCCATATAACACCCAGTGCTTCTCCCCACAAGTGCCCCCCATCCATGACCCCCTCCCCCTCCTTTCAGTGTTCGGTTCATTCTCAGTATTCAATAGTCTCTCATGATTTGTGTCCCTCATTCTCTCCAACTCTCTTTCCCCCTTCCCCTCCCTATGGTCCTCTGTTAGGTTTCTCCTGTTAGACCTATGAGTGTAAACATATGGTATCTGTCCTTCTCTGCCTGACTTATTTCACTTAGCATGACACCCTCGAGGTCCATCCACTTTCCTACAAATGGCCAGATTTCATTCTTTCTCATTGCCATGTAATACTCCATTGTGTATATATACCACATCTTCTTGATCCATTCTTCTGTTGATGGACATTTAGGCTCTTTCCATGATTTGGCTATTGTAGAAAGTGCCGCTATGAACATTGGGGTACATGTGCTCCTATGCATCAGCACTTCTGTATCCTATGGGTAAATCTAAATTACATGTTTGCATGGCTATGGAATGATTCCACAGAGATGGGAAACGATGGTGCAGGGGAAAGGCGAATATTGTTATAAAGAAAGCTATTAAATAGTCCTTAAATATGGCATCCACTAAGTGGAGTGGTTGAACTTAGATCAAAACACATCCAGTTCACTCATTGTTTTGGTGAAAAAGGAGGTATTAGGACTTCTTTTTATAAACACCAAATGAAAGCCTGGGGTCACGGCAAAAATTAGAACTTGGGTCCTCTCTGAGAATGTGTAAATTTTGGCTATTTCTCTCATTTTCCCGTTGTTCAAGACTTCACACTAGATTCAGATAGTATCTCAGTGCAGTTGGTTGGGAGCCCTTATGAATAAACTGCAACTTTCTAATAATTGACGGTGGATTTTCAGACTCTGGGATAACTGTTCTACAGCATACAGTAATCTGGATCATGTATCTCCTCCAAACAATGGTACGTCCTAGGGCCAAGTGACTGTCTGATAGAACAGTGACTAAGATGATGGTTACTGTCCTTCAAGTCCTGGTCCAGATTCAGGCATGCTTGTGTCCGTGTACCTTCTGACACTGTCACCGTACCAGGGATGCAGTCACTTGGGCTCTTTCTGCCATCAAAAATCAAATGAAAGATTTGATAATTACCTTCTGTGGACAGACAACACAGATCTTCAGGACTAACACTGAATTGATCTGTGATATAAGCTCAGATAGAATTTTCATTAAAGAAATTTAAGCTACTGGGGCGCCTGGGTGGCTCAGTCGGTTCAGCCTCCAACTTTGGCTCAGGTCATGGTCTTATATTTGTCGGTTCGAGCCCTGTGTCAGGCGGGCTTTGTGCTGA
Source organism: Suricata suricatta (assembly GCF_006229205.1). Classification (NCBI taxonomy): domain Eukaryota; kingdom Metazoa; phylum Chordata; class Mammalia; order Carnivora; family Herpestidae; genus Suricata; species Suricata suricatta. The sequence goes on from NC_043709.1 coordinate 123,068,376, forward strand.
CAGCTCAGAGCCTGGAACCTGTTTCTGATTCTGTGTCTCCCTCTCTCTCTGCCCCTCACCGCTCATGCTCTGTCTTTCTTTGTCTAAAAAATAAATAAAACATTAAAAAAATTTTAAGCTACAAAAATGGATTAAACATTTAATAACCCATGCTTTTTGGCAGCTGTTGACAACACTGAGTAGTACTGGAATTATTTTTCCTTCACTTGGTCAACGTTTTGCCATTTAACTTCACCTTATTGTCCTACTCTGTTTAAATAGAATGTTGAAAGTCAAAGTTGAATGCTGAATGTTGGCAAATTGTGCAATTTTCAGGTAATGTTTAAATGACATTATTCTCACCTTGGGAATCTTGGCTTCAAGGAAGTCTCACTTTTCCCTTTCAGTGTCTTCTCAGTTCTTTCTTAGAAAAAATATATTTTATTTCTGCCCCTTTGTATTTGAAAGAAATGAATCCATGATTCCATCCTGAAAAAAAAGTCATATGGTGACATTCTAAAAACATTGAGAAATGAAATCCTGCCTTCAGAATCCTGGGCTTCAGGGAGGAGGAGCAAAAACAGAAAGGGAGAGGGGTGCTTAGTTCAGTCAGTTGAGCATCCAATTCTTGACTTCAACTCAGGTCGTTATCCCAGGGTTATGGGATCGAGCCCTGCATGGGGCTCCATGCTGAGCTTGGGACCTGCTTAAGATTCTCTCTCCCTTTGTCTGTCTCTCCTTCTCACTCTCTCTCTCAAATAAGAAATAAAACTAAGACAAAGGGAGGGAAGGAGATTTATCTCTCTTATTAACGCTGTTAATGAATTTAGGGAAAAAAATACTACAGAACCACTAAGTATTACAACTGTCATTTCTCTACTACAGTTTTATTGTATCATGTTTGGCATTATAGTTGAGTTCCTGTGTTTTTCTCCCCATTATAAACAACAAGGAAAGGATCTCCTTGATAATGAAAGCTGACTTTATTTTGTGATTCTCCGAATCACATACATGAAGTACTTTGTATGTGTTATCTTATGTCTTATACATCTTTGCCTTCCCTAATGTGTGACATAATGTCTGGCATATAGTAAGAATCCAATGAATAGTTTTCTTGTTACCTGTAAACAAGGAGTTAGATATGCCAACAATGCAGAGCTTTTACGTAATAAAAATGTCGCTACCTGGTATTATGATATAAAAAGCTCTGATCAAATCCTGCTGTAGAAAAGTGGGCATGCTACCAAAATTAGTATTGTCACTTAACTTTCTAAAGGTACGTGATTAAATATGTTAAAGTAGTTCTTTCCTGATAAACAGTATACTATCTGGTAAATACTGTTATCTCTTATCAACTTATCTGATCAATCTTAGACTTTATAGTTTTAGTGGTTGAAAGCATGGACTGTGAAGCCACTGCAACTGACACTTATTAGCTGTGTGACCTTAGATTGCTCACTTAATCTCTCTGGACCTCCATCACCCTATCTGTAAAATGGGGATTATAAACCTACCATTGGATGATTTTATGCATGCAAATGCTTACAATAGTGCCTGACATAATTATGAGATGTGTAAGTGTTAGTTAACAAAATAGCATATCCTAAAGTAATATTTCTCTGACTTTACAAGCATCAGAATCATCTAGGACTTGCTAAACCCCAGATTGCTGAGCCCCACTCTAAGTTTCTGATTCAGTAATCTAGGGTATGGTCGGAAAATTTGCATTTCCAATAAGTTCTAAAGGGATGCTGGTGCTGTTGGTCCATGGCCATTGAACCACACTCTGAAAACCACTGACCTACAGCAGTGCAATTCAAACTATGTGTGGTGACGGAGTGAACGTTTTTAATTTATTTGTTTGTTTTGTATTGTGTCAATCTGTCACAGACAAAGTCTTTGGTAAAATACAGTAAATATTAATTACCAGGAAAGTGAAATGAATAGTTATTCTTGGAGTTTTCCAGTTGATGTTGTTACCAGATAAATGGGAATTTTCTGTTTACACCCCAAAAACGGAGAGGATTCATATAGCAGATAAAGTGAATGTGTGCACTTATGTTTCATGTTAGGCACTTAGTCCCTTCTAGTATTTTAGCAATCCTTTATTTTAGCCTCTTAAAATTTTTTGTTGTTGTTATTTTAGAAAGAGGGAGGGAGACAGAGAGAGACAGAGACAGAGAGAGAGAGAACAAGAGAACATAAGTGGAGGAGAGGTACAGAGGGAGAGAGAGAGTCTTAAGCAGACCATGCTCAGCATGGAGCCCACCCTGGGTTGGGACCAAGACCTGAACCGAAATCAAGAGTTGGATGGATGCTCAACTGACTGAGCTGCACAGGCGCCTCTATGCTCCTTTAAATGGAGACCAAAATATAACTCTTTCTTAGGATCCTGGGGTTAAGATATGGATATCTTCAGATGTGATTATTCTGCCTACCACACCAATCATCAGAAATTCTCCTTCAGCACACAGTCAGGCAACCCCAATCCAGCTGGAGGTGCTAAAAATCCTTGAGACACTCTAATATCCAAAGCTGGATCTTAAATATAGTCAGCCTACAAGATCAGCCTAATGTTTTTATAATCACTTACCAATATTAAAAATTAGCAGTTTACATTAAAAGGCCATTTTCTTCCTTGATTATAAATACAGGCCCCTCATTCTCTCAATGCCAGCCATTTGCTGGACTTGAATAGTAGCTGCCCCAGTTAGGGATATGCCCTATACATTCTCATTGTTCACAGTCTCGCCTGATGGGATCTATTCATCCAGAGTCAGTTAGTACCTGGCTTTCAGTATAGTATTTGATTTTGCTGCCCCTAAAATTGAAAATTCTGACAAAAGGAAAATCATCCTTGTTTTGACACCTACTTAAAACTCCAATTAAAAAAAAATAGCACTGTATTTAAATTAAGGAAGTCTCCCATATGCTCCATGAGTTCCCATGTAAAATAAACAAGTAAACTAACTGACTTAACTAAAAAGAAAAATTTAAAAAGGTAGTGCATAATTGTGACTATTTAAAATCTCAGAAGGTAGGTAACAATATGGTGGTATTAGGAGCAGATAGAGGTGTCGGGGTCAGGATTAGCTGAAGGTACCAAGGAACATAAGAACAGAAGCTTCAAAAAGCCAAACTCGCTTTTCCTCCTAAAAAGAAGCATGGACGTGAATAGTCCAAAGCAAATTATATTTCACAGTTACAGGGATCCTGGGTGACCCACTCCCTCCCTCTATCCCTTCTCACCTTTCATCTTCAACTAAGGAAGCAGGCTGGAAGAAATTGTGAAGGGGAGGGAATACTATACTTCTCTCCACTTAGCCTCATTTGTCAGAGTTTCATTACGTGGTCACCCTTTGCTTCAAAAGAAATAGTTTTTTTTTTGTTTGTTTGTTTTTTTAACCTAGGGGGCCGTTTGCTCCACTGAAAAAGCAGGGAGAAGGGAATTCTGTATATTATGAGATCTCTTCTCTGCCATGCATGTGATTTTTATTTTCTTCCAGTTACTGGTTTGCATGCTCTGTATTTCTTCAATGCATATATATTATCTTTATAAAAGAAAAAAAGAAAGAAATCCTGTCTCTGACTCGAGCCATGACTTTTGAGGAGGGAACTAAGGTTACTGAGGTACTGATTATGCAACTCACCATGCAGACTTCATTTAGCGGAAAACTGCCTATCATTATTAATTGTAAGCTTTATATAGCTCCTCTTGTTTCTTTCACTTGCTTGAGAAAAAAAGTAATTATGTAACAGATGTGATTCAGACAGGAAAGGGAGCCCATATTTAATCTATGGGTTATTAGATAACTATGAAGGAGGGACTCACCTAAGGTGGATTTTCCCACTTGGGGTTTTCTGGTGACAGCTCAGCTCCTTTTAGAGTGCACTCATTTCAATGGCTTAAAGACCTTTGGAAGTTATTTTAAACTGTGGTGTAGGCACACTAAGTTTCGTGTGCTAAAACTGGGTGGAGAAGCTATGGTTTTTACTCAAAGCTTTATTCTCTTTGCTATGAGATTTTTTCTTTTTTAAAGAGAGATTAATATTGCTGCAAGTTGATAATTTTGGTGTTTAACAAAATGCTCCACATTTCTTTAAAGTCAGAGATGTGTCAAATGGGAATTGTTGCCAAAGAAGTTTGTTTAAGGAAGCTTCACATTTAAAAGGCTGGAAATTTTATCTGGACTAGGGCTAGGACCAGTTTTGCACAACTATTGGTTGTCATCATATATATTTAGCGTTTGCCTCTATTTCTGTTTATATTCTGTACTTCTAAATTTTCCTCAATCACTAGGCAGATGGCTGTGATAAATTTCATACTGTTTGGAGTGAGGATAATTTATAAGTATTAGGAAGACATATTCTGAGAAGCCAACTTTAAATTGAATTCCTAGGTATTATAGGACACCGAATAAGGTACAAAGTTTTTTAATGATCTTTTTCTTCTTTTTATTGAAGTATAATTAATATACAATGTTATATTAGTTTCAAGTGTACAAAATATTGATTCAAGAATTCTATACATTACTTCGTGCTCATCATTAGTCACTTTATAATGTTATCAAATTTATTGACTATATTGCCTATGCTGTATTTTTCAACCCACACAAAGAAGTTTGTACCTCTTAATAATAACCTTTATCTGTTTTTACCCATCCCCCAATCCACCTTTCCTCTGGCAGCCACCAATTTGTCCTCTATATTTGAGTCTGTGCTTTTGTTTGTTTCTTTATTCATTCGTTTTTTACATTCTGCATGTTAGTGTAATCATAATATATTTATCTTTCTCTGTCTGACTTATTTCACTTACCGTAATGTCTTTTAGGTCTATCAATGTGGTCTCAAATGGCAAGATTTCATTCTTTTTTATAGCTAAGTAATATTACATTCTATTTATATATAACATCTTTATCCATTCATCCATCTGTGGACACAGATTGTTTCTATATCCTGGCTACTGTAAATAATGCTGCAATAAATATGGGGAGGTGCATCTATCTTTTTGAATTAATGCTTTCATTGTTTTTGATAAATACTCAGAAGTACAATAGCTAAATTATATGGTAATTCTATTTTTAATTTTTTGAGGAACCTCAATACTACTTTCCATACTGGTTGCACCAATTTTACATTTCCACCAACAGTGTATGTTCCCTTATCTCCACAACCTCTCCAATTAATGTTATCTCTTGTCTTTTTGATAGTAGCCTTTCAGACAGGTGGGATTTGTTATCTCATTGTGGTTTCAATTTGCCTTTATCTGATGGTTGGTGATATTGAGCATCTTCTCCTGTGCCTATTGTCCATCGTCTTTGGGACAATGTCTATTCAGATCCTTTTCACATTTTTAATCAAATTGTTTTAATTTTTTTATTGAATTGTATGAGTTCTTTATATATTTTGGTAATTACCCCCTTCTTAGATACATGATAAGCAAATATCTTTTCCCATTCAGAAGATTGCCTTTTTATTTATTGTTAATGTGAAATAATAAAAAGCATTTTATAATGCTGTGAAAAAGCATTTTAGTTTGCTGTATTTTAGTATAACATAAATGTAATGCAAAAAAATAGCTTTATTAGTATAATGTAAATCATCCAGTCATTTAGTTTTAGTTTTGTTGCAATTGCCTTTGGATTCAGAGCCAAAAAAAATATAGCCAACAGTGATGTCAAGGAGCTTACTACCTATGTTTACTTCTAGGAGTTTTAGAGTCTCCAGTCTTATATTCAACCTTTTAACCCATTTTGAGTTAATTTTCGTATATGGTGTAAGACAGAGGTTCAGTTTCACTATTTTGTATGTAGCTGTCCAGTTTCCTCCACACCTTTTATTGAAGAAACCATTCTTTCTCTATTGTATATTCTTGCCTCTTTTGTCATAATTAATTGACCATATATGTATTGATTTACTTCTGGGCTCTCTATGCTCTTCCATTGATCTATGTGTCTGTTTTTAGCCAATATCATACTGTTTTGATTACCATAGCCTTGGAGGATAGTTTGAAAGCAGGGAGCGTAGTACCTCTTACTTTATTCTTTCTCAAGATTGCTTTGGCTATTCAGGGTCTTTTGTAATTCTAAAAATTTTAGAATTATTTACTATAGATGGATGAAAAATGTCACTGGAACTTTGATAGAGATTGCACTGAATCTGTAGATTGCTTTGGGTAGCATGGGCATTTTAACAGCAGTAAATCTTTCAGTCTGTGAGCACAGAATTTATTTGTGTCTTCAGTTTATTTCATCAGTGTCATAGTTTTCAGTGTACATACAGGTCTTTCACCTCCTTGGTAAAATTTTTTTTAGGTATTTTAATCTTTTTGATGCCACTGTAAATGGTTATTGTTTTCTTAGTTTGTCTTTATGAGGATTTTTTATTAGTGTAATGTAAATCATGTCATTTGCAAATCATGGCAGTTTTACATTGTCCTTTTTCATTTGGATGACTGTTGTTTCTTTTTATTGCCTAATTGCTCTGGCGAGGATTTCCAATATTAAGTCAAATAAAAGTGGTGGGAATGAGCTTCCTTGTCTTAGTCCTAATCTTAGAGGAAAACTTTTCACTTTTTTGCCATTGAGTATATTAGCTATCAGTTTTCTCATGACTAGATGTCATATTTTGTCAAATACTTTTTATGCATTTATTAAGATCTTATGATTTTTAATTCTTCATTTTCTTAATGTAATGCATCACATTGATTGAAATGCTGATGTTGAACCATATTTGCATCTGTGGAATTAATCCTACTTGATCATTCTGTGTGATGCTTTTAATGGACTTTTGAATTGCATTTGCTAATATTTTCTTGAGGATTTTTGTATCTATGTTCAGCAAGGATATTGGCTTGTAATTTGCTTTTTTCTTTTCTTTTCTTTCCTTTCCTTTTTGTGTGTGTGTGTGTGTGTGTGTGTGTGTGTGTGGTGTCCTTGTCTGGTTTTGATACAGGGTAATGATGGCCTCATAAAATGAGTTTAAGAGCACTGCTTCCTCTTCAATTTTTTGGAAGATTTGAGATTAGCTATTAATCTTAGAGTGTTTTGTAGAGTTTGCCAGTGATGCCATCTGGGCCTGAACTTTTGTTTGCTGAAAGGCTTTTGATTACTGATTCAGTCTCCTTACTACTAATCAGTCAATTCAGATTTTCTGTTTCTTCGTGATTCAGTCTTGGAGAGATGTGTATTTCTAGGAATTTATTTATTTATTGCAGATTTTCCAGTTTTTTGGTATACAATTGTTCAGAATAGTCATTACGATCTTTTGATTTTTGTGATATCAGCTATAATTTCTCCTTCATTACTCATTTTATTTACTTGAGTTTTCTCTCTTTTTGCTTGGTAAAGTCTAGCTAAACATTTGTCAATTTTGTTTATCCTTTCAAAGAACCAGCTCTTTGTTTCATTGATCTTTTCATTTTAGATTTTTAGCTTCTAGTTCATTTATTTCCACTTTGATCTTTATTATGTTCTTCCTTCTATGAACTTTGTGTTGTGTTTATTTTTGTTTCTCTAGTTCCTTTAGGTGTAAAGTTAAATTATTTATTTGAGACTTTTTTGTGTTTCTTGATATAGACCTGTATTGCTGTGTACATTCCTCTTAAAAGTGCTTTAGCAGCATCTCATAGATTTTGGGTTTTGTATTTCCATTTTTATTTGTCTCAACATATTTTTTATTTGCCCTTTGATTTCTTCATTGACATATTGGTTAGTCAATAACATGTTATTTAATCTTGTGATTCCAGTTGTCTTCTTGTAATTAATTTCTAGTTAGAGACCATGTGGTCAGAAAAGATGTTTCATATGATTTCAAACTTATTAAATTTATTGAAACTTGTTTTGTGGCTTAACATGTGATCTGTTCTGGAGTACATTTCATGTGCACTTGAGAAGAATGTCTTTTTTGCTTCTTTGTGGATGGAATGTTTTATATATAAAGTATACCTGGTCTATTGTGTCATTTAAGAATAATGTGTCCAGGGTGCCTGGGAGGTTCCGTCTGTTAAGTGTCCAACTTTGGTTCAGGTCATGATCTCACAGTTTGAGGGTTCGAGCCCTGTGTCGGGCTCTGTGCTGACAGCTCAGAGCCTGGAGCTACTTCAGATTCTGTGCCTCCCTCTCTCTCTGCCCATCCTCTGTTTCTCTATGTCTCAATAATAAATAAACATTAAAAAAAAGAATAATGTGTCCTTATTGATTTTTTCTCTGAATGATCTATGTGAGTGGGATATTAGAATTCACGACTGCTACTGTTTTACTGTCAATTTCTCACTTTAGGTCTGTTAATATTTGCTTTATATATTTAGGTGCCTCTATATTGGGTGCAAATATCCAGACAGATGTTACATCCTTTTGTTGCATTGGTCCCCCATTATCATTATATAATGCTCTTCTTTGTCTTTTATTACAGAATCTTTGTTGTAGAGTCTGTGTTGTCTGATATAAATATAGCTACATCAGCTTTCTTTTCATTTTCACTGGTTTAGAAACTCTTTTCTCACACTCTTTATCTTCACTCTATATGTGTCCTTACATTTGAAGTGAGTCTCTTTTAGGCAACATATAGATAAGCCTTATTGTTTTAATCCATTCACCCATTCTGTGTATTTTGATTGAATTTAGTCCATTTAAAGTAATCCTTGGGTGCTCGCTTCGGCAGCACATACACTAAAGTAATCATTGGCGTATTTATATTTATTGCCATCCTGTTGTTTTGTTGGCTGTTTTTGTCATTCCTCTTTGTTCCTTTCTTTTTCTCTTGCTCTCTTGCGGTTTGGTGAATTTCTTTAGTATTATCTTTAGATTCCTTTCTCATTATCTTTTATGTATCTACTGTAGGCTTTTGCTTTGTGGTTACCATGATGTTTACATATAACATAGCAGTCTATTTTAAGTTCATAGCAACTTAAATTTAAAAACATTCTAAAATCTCCTATATGATTACCCACCCACGTATTTATGTTTTTGATGTCCTATTTTACCTTTTTAAAATTTTGTGTACCCCTTATCTATTTATTGCATTATTCATTTTGCTACTTTTGTCATTTAACCTTCACACTAGCTTTAAAAGTGGTTAATCCACTACCACGTACACACAGATATACAATGTTCAGCTTTACCAGAGAGATTTTACTTTCATATGTTTCCTTGTTATTAGTGCCTTTTCAGCTTCAAGAAGACCCTGTAACATTTCTTATAAGGCTGTTATAGTGGTAATTAACTTTTTTATCTATTGCTTGCCTAGAAAACTCTCTCTCTCTCTCCTCATTCTGATCATAGCCTTGCCCTGTAGACTATTCTTGCGTAGCAGGTCTTTTCTGTCAGCACTTTGAGTCTATCACGCCACTCCCCTCTGACCTACAGAGTTCCTGACAAGGATTCTGCTGGCAGTCTCATGGGGGTTCCCTTTATGTAACATGTTCTCTTTCTCGTGCTACTTTTAAGATTCTCTTTAACTTTTGACATTTTAATTATAGTGTGTCTTGGTGTGGATCTCTTTGGGTTCATCTTATTTGGGAATCTCTGCTTCCTGGACCTGCATGTCTGTTTCCTTTCCAGGCTAGGGAAGTTTTCAGCCATTCAAGTAAGTTTTTCACCCTTTTTGTCTCTCTTCTCATTCTGGAACTCCTACAATGCAAATCTTTTTGTGCTTGATGGTGTATATTAGGTCTCTTAAACTATTTTACTTTTTTTTTAATTTTTGTTTCCTCTTGTTACTGTTTTTGGATGAGTTCCACTGCCCTATCTTACAAGCTGCTGATTTGTTCTTCTACTTCAACCAGTTTGCTGCTGAACCCTTTTACTGTATTTTTTTGGTGCAGGAATTGCGTTCTTCAGTGCTGTGACTTCTCTTTGTTACCTCCATCCCGTTGTTGAAGTTTTTACTGTGTTTGTCCTGAGTTTGGTGAGCATCTATATAGGACCATTACTTTGAACTCTTTAGCAGGCAAATTATTTATTGTCATTTCATTAAATCTTTTCTGGGATTTTTGCCTCATTCTTTCATTTGGAACATATTCCTCTCTCATTTGCTCCACTCTCTGTGCTTGTTTCTATGTATTAGGTCAAATAGCTACCGTTCCCACTCTTGAAGGCGTATTTTTGTGTAGAAGGTGAGCCTCATTGCTCCAGCCTGCCCCAGCTCTCACTTGTCTCTTAAACCTTTGTGATTATCCAAGCACCCTGATTTATTCTTAATAGGTCCTAGTTGTGGAGGGTATGCCAGGACCTGTTAGTTTCCCAAAGGGTGTGATTTCACTCAGCAACTAGATTCAGGCTGAGAGGAAGCCAGATCTTTGGGCAACAGCTACTTTAAAAAAATGCACAAATATGTATATATGGCCCTATGGGACTGCGGTTATAGACCCTGTTGACCTTCAGACCAAGAGATCTGAAGATATCCCTTGGGGAACAGTTGCAAGAATTGGGGCTTTGGGCAAAGAAATATACTCTTTTCTGGGAGGTAACAGCAGGCTGTGGCAAGTCCCAGGTCGGGGGCACACATGATGTCCCTCTGCCTGTGTTCCCATTGAGCACCTCTGTAGCCTTTAGAAATGTACTAAACCCTAAGCCTGTCCGTCACTTGAAGCTCTTTCATGTGCTGATCAGGGTGTGTTTTGGTCTCTCTGTGTTACTTTCTGGGCATGGCACACTGCCCAGAAAGGTCTTTCTGAACGTTAAGATCCTGTGGGACCCCTATGGTCACCAGAGCCAGGCAGTCAGGATTCATTTCCTGTGTGGATTGTGCTTACCCTCCAGCAAGGCTGTGGGAGTGTTGAGAGCAGGGCACACCGGCAGCCTCAGTGAGCCCTCCAATGAGCTCTGGGACAGGGCTGCCCTAGCAAGGCTGTGTCTGGGCATGCCCATGAGAGCTAGCACGGTGCAGGTAGAGCGCAAAAAAATGATACTTTCAAATGCCTCTGTCCCTTAGAAAAGATCCTGCTAATCCCTGCCCCTCCAGCAGAGGCTAGAAGGTTAGCGATGGAATCATTTCTATATACTCTAATCATCTCTCAACCTGCAGCCTTTGCGCTGGTTCCTGGGATGAGTGAGTCTGCACCTGAGTCCCTCAAAAGTAATATCTCAGATCCCCACAAGTCCCTGGATACCTGGAGGGAAGCCTCATTGGTTTCTAAAACCAGACATTTTGGGAGCCTCATCTCTCTGGTGCAGGGCCCCAGAGTAGGGCACAAACTCCTTCCTCCTCAGGGAGAGGCGGTGCCCCATGAGATCTCTCCCTACAGTGTGTTGCCCTACAACCAGTAAGGTTTGTGGCAAGACCTTGTCTCTGCCTCTCCTGCCCATCCCTCTTCTCCCTTGTGGAGAGTGCCATTCAGATAGTTTTCTGTTCTTCATCAGGATTTATCCCATATGTGGTTGTAGTTCTGGTGTGCCCATGCGATGTGAGCTCAGGGTCTTCCTCTGCCAAGCCTCTTGGAACTCCCCCTTGCTGGGGCATTTTGGAGAACGTTTTCTACGTGGGGTAGCTACAAGATAGAGGAGGATTGCCTAAGACATATTGTATTTTGTAAGAGTGAGAGACAGTTGTGGATTAAGTCACTGAGATTTCTGTGTTGATTTGTTCCTGCAGCTTAGCCTTGTTCAACATTGACTAATAACCATCTCAAAAAATGTAAATTTCTCAAAATTGTTGAGATAAATTATTATTTATGGATCACTGTAGGACACCTGGTTTCTTCCTATGTCCCTAAAAGAACTCAAATTATTCTCAAAATTTTAAATGTTATTTTAATGTTTTTATTATAAAAATATTTTTAGAAAAGTTAAGAATTGAAGTATAAAGATAATAAAAATTACCCATAATTCTACTACAAAGATAACTTGTTGATACCCTCAGCTGTTGGGACATTTATGTGGTCAGTGTGGTTTCCTATATTTGTCCTTATAATTAGTGCTATGAAGAATATTCTTAAGTCAAAAACACTAGTCCCACAGAAAAGAAGATAATGAAATCTCTCTATAAAACATTACCCCTTGCTTAAAGATTTTCCTCCATCATCTCTTGCTTATTCAGTGGCACTATTTTTTTTTAATTCTGTCACATGCTGTTTAGGAGGTATAAACTGTTAAGTTCACTATTTATTGCCTACTGTGTGTGATGTGATAAAAGAGTTAACCTTCCTGGTCTTCTTTTCATCCTTTAGTCTCAGATAAAACACTACCTTTACAAGAAAAATATTTTCATATTTGGACTCTAAGCTCTCTTCTTATGCTCTAATCTAAAACTTTACAGACTTTTTGACTGTGCTTTATCTACCTATGGCCAAGTCTCTTGGAACATGCAGTGGGAAGACTGTCCACACAGAAGAAGATACTAGAGCAAAAGCCAAGACATTCTACATGAAAGGGTGAAAATGAAAATATTCATCCTAATGAGCTTGTTTTACTGGTCTTGTGACAAATGATAGGCAATCTACTTATCCAGTAAATGAAAAATAAACTTTTCCTACTTTGGTGCTAATGATATTTATTATCCAATATAGTAAATTTGTGTTTAAAAGACTTGTTTTCTTAAATTACTCTTTCTGTTTTATATTTTTAATATTTGAAAACTATTTTTTGGATCTGAGTAAAAATTGACTGTGGCAGAGTGAAATCACAATGCCTACAAAAATCTTTAGGTGCAGAATTGCCATGTAAAAGAACATCATATTTCCTAGTTGATTTGAAAATTTTTATTGACATGTAGCCCTTTCACAAAACGAGAAGTTTAGGATGTGTTTATTATTGAATCACAGATGCCTTTGTCCAAGGAGCACTGAAGAGCCAGACTTTGAGAGGCCTCCTAGTGTGGGGCCAACTTCAACACAATCGCTGTGAAAGGCCTGTGCTCTGCTTTTGTCTTCCCTGGTCTGACTTCAGCATTACTCACTCAATTCCCCTCCCTTTTATATAACCCAGTCCCATTCTATTCTAGCCAAGTTCATCTCTGCACCACTCAGATAAGCCCCATGCTGCTCTTTGTAAATGTCACTCTTAGAAGAGGATAGTCTTAGGGTATTTTCTGAAAGAACTAGTTTTTAAAGGGTCCACTGACTGAATTCACTCTGAAGGATAGTTTGGGTCAGGAGCTTTTTTTTTTTCTATTAACCTTTCAGGAGAGCATCGGGACACAGAGTAGGTAGCCCATTATTGACTCAGGAAGCTCCCTTGACTTGTTAGGTAGATAAACACAGCGTGAAAAAATGGGTCTGAGTTAGCTGTTCCTGCAGTGTCTGATGCAAGCAGCTAAGTTTCTTAGTGACCTTGTCTTTCAGAGATTTTACTGTCTGTATTGGAAAAGTATTCAGTGTTACCCATTTAGACTGGTGAAGTAAACATCTATAATATAACTTACAGTTGGAACACCAAAGTGGCAAAGATGTATATTTTGTGACAGTTTGATCAGGTTTAGACTGTTTAGTCAGAGTTGATAACATAGATGATCTTTGAGGGCTTCCTTATTTACAAAAATGTATATAAGGTGATTTTGTAGTCATGTGTGTATTGTGCTTTCCTTTGAAGTTCACATGTGAGTGCCTGTTATAGTCTAAATGACTGCCTTTAAGATTTAAACCACTTTTGGGGTGCCTGGGTAGCTCTGTTAGTTGAGTGCCTGACTGGTAATATCAGCTCTGGTCATGATCTCAAGGTTGTGAGATCAAGCCCTGTGTCAAGCTCCACACTGAGCATGCAGCCTGCCTTAGAGTCTCCCTCCCTCTTCCTCTGCCCCTCTTCCCTGGCTTGCTCTCCCTCTCTCTCAAATTAAAAAAAAAATTAAGATTTAAATCATTTTTGAAATGTCACATAACAGCAAATGTCATTTAATATGGAATGTTTTAGGGTTAAAACAAACTTATCTATAATAAAGTCACGAAAACCTTGCACACTAGAGAGGAAGGTTAACTTATGTATTTGGGGCCCTCAATTTCCTGGACACCGATTCCTCGGAAAGAGGAGGGAGAGGGAAGCCAAAAATAAAATCTACCCAATATTCTAGGGTAGGGAGAAGAATCTTTGGTATGTGTGGAGATATTGCTAAATAATTTTGTTTTATAAAGCATAGATCAATATACAGATAAAACTCACTGATCTCTATTATGAATTAATTTTAATTCAAATACTTGTTCACTAACATTTTAACTTTTTATATTTTTTCTAATAATAAATTATTATGCTTCATTTAGAAGTTTATTAAATGGAGGGGTAGCTGGGTGGTTCAGTCTGGTAAGCATCCAACTTTGGCTCAGTTCATGATCTTTCAAGTTCGTGGATTCAAGTCCCACATTGGGCTCTGTGCTGGCAGCTCAGACCTGAGGTTGCCTTGGAATTTTTGTCTTCCTCACTCTCTGCCTCTCCCCCATTTGCACTCTGTCTCTGTCTCTCTCAAAAATAAATACTTAAAAAAATTTAAAGAATTTTTTTAAATGGAAAGCTACATGAAAAAAAGTAGAGATTACCTGTATCCTCATACTTGAGATAACTTTTATAGTATAATCATGCATGTCAGTTGGTACTATTATATCTAAGTGGAAAAACTGGAATCCTACTTTAGATAGTGTTTTTATCTTTTTTCAATTTCATTTACATAGATCATTAAGTATTCACCAACATTATCATTTATAACACTTGCATAGTAATTTACTGCATGGATGTACTATATTACCAAAATTTATTTAGTTCTTCCTGAACCTTTAGTTTCTCTTTCTTTTTTTCTTTTCTTTTTTTTTTTTCTAATGCTTTAGGCTATTTTAAGCCACTCCACAGTGAAATATTTTGTATGTGACTACTTATATAAATCTCAAATTGTTTCTGTAAAGTACATCACTCTTAGTGGATTAAAGAATACGAACTCATTTATGTTTAAAAATGTGAATATTTTAGGGATGCCTGGTGGCCCAGTCGGTTAAGCATCCAACTTCAGCATAGGTCATGATCTTGTAGTTTCTGAGTTTTAGCCCCACATCGGGCTCTGTGCTGACAGCTCAGAACCTGGAGCCTGCTTTGGATTCTGTGTCTCCTTCTCTCTCTGCTCCTCCCCCACTCACACTCTGTCTCTCTCTCTCTCTCTTCTCACAAAAAATAAGTAAACAGTAAAAATGTTTTCAATGTGAATATTTTAAAACTAATGTACCATTCCTAGATAAATTTTATTTATTTAGTTTAATAAGTTTTATTTATTTCTTTTTTTACATGTTTTATTTATTTTTTAGAGACAGACAGAGAGAGAGCAGGGCAGGGGCAGAGAGAGAGGGAGACGGAATCGAAGCAGGCACCAGGCTCTTAGCTGTCAGCACAGAGCCCAAGGCAGGGCTTGAACTCAAAGACTGTGAGATCATGACCTGGGCTGAAGTTGGATGCTTAACCAACTGAACCACCCAGGTGCCCCAAGTTTTATTTATTTTTGTTTATCCTAAGAACCCCAAACTAGAAACAACCAAAATGTTCACCAACAAGAGCATATTGCCATTCAAAAAAGTATATACTGTACGATTTCATTTCTATGAAACCATAGGAAAGACAATTCTAATTAATAGTAATGGAAAGCAGGGGTTGCCTGGAGCCAGAGATGAATGGTGAGAGCTGATTCACTGTAGAAAATCTATAAAGTACAAATAAGCAAAGAGAAGAAAATTATCTCACCATTTAGAGATTTGTATAACACCCCCCTTTTTTTAGATACATACATACATGAAGAACAAATTCAGTCGAATGAGGTTTATTTATTGAGTTAGCAGGCAATATTTCATGAGTACCGTTGCCACTTCTACCATTCTTGAGGTTATTTTAAGATGTCATTCTTTTCATTTTAATGTTTAAAAAAATTATTGCGTACCACTAGGCCATTTAACTGTAAGAAGAAGCCCCCCACATAATGATAAGCTGTATGTGAAGTAAGTCTGTTTCCTTTGAAATGTTTCTGCAGCTTTGATCTCCATTTATTACAGGAAACAGTGGAGATTCCTAAAATTGTTATTCTTTTCCCTGAAATTAGCCTACATTATAAAATTACCAATAGGCATTTAAATTAAACAATAACCTCTTTTCTTCTCTCCTTCACCTGAGGAATTTTCCATGTTTCATTACCTTCCACTACTTCCCTTTGAGCAGGACCTCTCAGCCTCCATACCACTGCCATGTTGTCGTGGGGACTCTCCTTTGCATTATGGGATGATTGGTGGCACCCGGCCTCAACCCACGAGGTACCAGTAGCATCCCCACCGGAGCCGTCACAAACAAAAATGTCTCCAGATGTTGCCAAATGTCCTTTGAGAGGCAAACTCACTCCCAGTTGAGAGTCCTGACTTAAAGATAATGCAGCACTTTGTTCTTAATATTCCTTAATTACCCATATCTCCCTCTCCATCATTTAATATTCTTCTGATAATTAGGCTTTGGCCTTTCTGTACTGCTGTGATTGCAGATTAATAAGGCAAAACTTTGAGAGGTCTTGGCTGTAAATGTCCATATATACTCCAAATACTTCTGAACATCAACTAAATAAAGGCACCCTTTGGAATGTCACTGTCTCAGACCATGAGAAATGCAGAGACACTTCAGAGATAGGACCACAGTTCTTACAACTTGACAGCAGGTGTTTAACTACACTTGACTGTCTTCTAGATTTCATTCAAAACAAATGAAGCAGACTTAATTTTACTCTGCATATAAGCAGGTGTTTAACAAGGTTAAAAGTAATGTACTCTAGGGAATTTTCAGGTTAGTGGAAATCATTGGTGCTTTTCCAATTAGCTGGCAAAGAATGCTTGGAAAAA
Source organism: Suricata suricatta (assembly GCF_006229205.1). Classification (NCBI taxonomy): domain Eukaryota; kingdom Metazoa; phylum Chordata; class Mammalia; order Carnivora; family Herpestidae; genus Suricata; species Suricata suricatta. Next base: position 123,085,132 of record NC_043709.1, read on the forward strand.
TTAGAGGCATTTCAGAGAAAGGAGGGAATTTTAACAGCTGGAATAGCTATCTTCATTGTCATTTTGAGCTAGATAAAGATTATCTCTCAACCTTAGAACAGTTATTAACCCCCGTTCAACAGTTACTGTCCTAAAGAAACAATCTGGTGAAGAAACAAGAGAACAGAGTTGTCCTCATGAAGCTCAGAGTCGTGGGGGAAATTGTACGTAAACATTTTTACAGTTGGGTAACTTGACCATCAGTGAGAAACAATCACTTCATCGATTGGCAGTATGTCATCAGTTGCCAAATGAGTCGTGCAGACAGTAACAGCAGGCGTTTACAAGACAGAATTCTGCAGACTGGAGAGGTCAGAAATGTGAGATCACAAAAGCTAGTATCTGAGCTTGGAAAGGAGCTAGAGGAGGTAAGGAGGAAAGTCTCAGTGAAGGAGGGTGGCTTTGTGTTAAGATGCTGCTATAAGAAAGCTCAAAGCAAATTTAGTGTGTAGAACTGGGGAAAAAAAGGGTGGGGGGAGCCAGAAGGAAAGGCTAAAGCCAGATCCTTGAAGTCCTTGAATGTAAGACTAAGGAAATTTTCAATAATGGAAGCTAATGTTTCCGCACATTGGTTCTGTGTAACAATAATCCAGCACATGCTTTCTGAATAAAGTGCTCTGTGGGTAAATAAACTTGGAAAGTGTTGCATACTAAGTGTGTATGCCCCCCTGGTGATTTAAAATGCATATGGATATTCAAAGACTATGATTAACTTTGTGGAAGCCAGCATTTACAAATGCACTTATCACAAGATACATATGGGATATGGTTGTTAGAATAAGAACATAAAGTACCTATCAACAGCAGAATGACTTAGAGTTTGCAATTTGGAGATAGGGAAGCTTTACCATGATTTTGAAACAGGAGGTGGTATTATCAAAAAGATAATTTTAGTCAGTATCAGCTTGTACACAGATTAGAAAAAATATACATAAAATATTCAGAATATAGGACCCTTAAGGAGAAAGCTTCTGTTCTAGGGATTCATTGATTTTTTTGTTTTTCATTCTTTCATCCCTCCACTAATACTTTTTAAAAATTTTTTAACATTTTATTAATTTTTGAGAGACAGACAGAGACAGTGTGATCAGGGGAGGGGCAGAGAGAGAGATAGGGAGACACAGAATCCAAAGCAGGCTCCAGGCTCTGAGCTGTCGGCACAGAGCCCCATGCGGGGCTCAAACCCATGAACCATGAGATCATGACCTGAGCTGAAGTTGGACGCCCAACCGACTGAGCCACTCAGGCGCCCCTCCATTGATACTTATTAAGCAAATACTCTATGTTGTGTGCTAAGCTGGGTGAATAAAACTTTGAACAAAGGAGAAATGGTCCTTGCCATCATGGAGTTTAGAATCTAAAGGAAGAAGACAAATGTAGATTTAAATTTTTATGGATACTGCTTTAAAAAAAAGAAAAGAAAAAAGACTACCATTCAACTTGTTTGTGGAGCAATAATGCTGAAAGATACCATTTCATTTCCTCTTAAATACAGTACTAACCCTTGTTAAAATAATTTAACATTGCCAGTTTCAAGGTTTAAGTGTAACTTTATTTAATCTTGGACCAGTTTAGCATTTGGAAATAACATTTTAAAATATCAATTTGGAGAAAAGAAAGGAAGTATAAAGAGAAAAGAGAGAGGAAGGAGTTTTTATTTGTAATTAGAGTTTTTACTTTTGTTTGACATTTATGCAGAAAAGTGCACATATCATGAATGTGCAACTTGATTAATTTTCACAAACTAAACACACCTGTGTAACCAAAACAAAACAGAATGTTATCACCCCCCCTGCAAAACACCCTCATTCTCCTTCTGGTTATGACCTTCCCTTCCCATGGGAGTAACCACTAACCCCACTTCTTTCCTCATAGATTGTATTAGCCTCTGTGTGTGTGTTTGTGTTGTGTATAAATGCAGTCATTTGTTATATAGGGTTCTAAATGAAGACAAGAAGGCATATTTGGTTCTAAATACAGATCTTTCTGTATATCACTGGTTCTCAAAATCGGTCACACATCAGAAGCACCTAGGAACCTTAAAAGTTGCTCTTTCTCTAAATCGTACCCCCAAAAATACTTAGTATAGTTGGTATGAAGTGAGGCCCTCATGACAGCATTTTAAAACCTCTCCAGATGACTCGTGTGTGCGCCCAAGGTTGAGACTCACTACGGCAATGTGTTGAAAGTGAATCCATGGATGTTTATATAATATTGAAGCTAGCTTTATGCACAACTGTCTGACTAATATTTGTAAACCCGGGCTTTCTGTATCTAGATTTTAGGTTGTGATTTGGCAGAAAAAGTAGATATTACAGGTGACTAATAACCCTCCCACGATCTGTCACCTGGGCAGCAAACCGTTTTTTAATTCAGGACTACGTGGGAGATAAATACAGTTGCCTTGTTTTAGAGCAGCCTCTGCTTAGAAGACATTGGGATGTTCTCAGGAACTGGGTTGCAGAACTGTCGGATTTGTGTCAAAAGGCATTACATGCTGGGCACTGAGACTGAAGAGCAGTGAGTCACGTGCTGGAGAGCTGTAAGACTCCTTAGGCCTGCAGGGTCTGGAGATGGCCCTGGGGACTGGGGATGCTTTTCTTCTCAGGGCCTAAGGAAGCCTCAGGGTGACTAAGATACTTCAGACTCGGAACAATGCAGAGCGGAGTTCTCAGGAATCTACGCTGTGAAGTGCAGAAGCATCCAAATGCTGTGAAATGATTTTCACTTTAGCTTGAAGACTGACTTAGTAGCAACTGATAAAAGTAGATATATTTCATTTATTGTTCATCTGTTCTCAGAGGTTGAAAGTTCTGACGTTGGGAAAAATCTTGAAAGAATTTTATTTTGCAAATGATGAACTGCAGTTTCATGAATCTGGACGAGGTTTGCTGTGAGTCAGGGAAAGGAATTTACCTGTCCTGAAATACAGTGTCACCTGCAGTTCCCTGCCCGGAAGCTCCAGTTCAGGGTGCAGAGCCTCCTTCCTGCAGGACGCTTGTCCCCACCGCTCAGAGGAGCTGGTGCCATGCAGCCCTGGGCTGTCTTTGGGCAGAGATGACACATTGATTGACTCTCAGTCATTCCAGAGCCTGCGATGTTCCTTCCTCTTCTCCCAAGAGCATGTGTTTGTTCCTTGCCTTTTTGTATTCCCTGTGGTCTAAATTCGTTATCTGTTTGCTTTTTGAGGATATTGCAATTAATCAGAGACAAAGACTCCTGCTCTCAGGGAGCTTACAGTCTAGCAGAGGAGTCAGAAGATAAAGGTAGTTAATGAACAGATAAAGATTCCAGATAATGATGAATGCTATGGAGAAAACAACAGAGAAAAGCACTCAGAGGGCATGGCATGTGAGGTGAAAGGCAAATGAAGAGAAGGAGCCATTTTCACAAGCCCCAGGAAAGAAGAACTGCAAGGAGAAAAGCCTGGGAAGCAAGAATAGGCTGTGACAGGTTTGAGAATCAAAAGCAAGCCCAGAGGGTCTGAAGCAGAGTGGGGCCTTGCTGGCAGAAGGCGCTCGGATTTTATTCTAAATTCAGTGAAAAGCCTTGGTGTCCAGCAGGTCAATTGCCCTCGCTTTATTTTACTTTAGCATACAGTTAACCAGATTGTTAAAAAGCAGAATGAATCCCATTTTTCTCAGGAGATTAGACATTTATGAATATTCTCTTCAGCTGCATGTTAACCTCAGGAGGATTAGTACCATAATCCCAAAGAGAGATAAGAGAGAGAAGTCTGTTTCAATTCTTGCCCTTTACCCGGTTAATGATTGAGCCTGTGGTCAGTGGTAATCATTAATTGAATCTGATTTGCTGAAGGCTGCAGATTTCTTTTAAAACCCATGTTTTCTAAAATTACATTGTCTATGTACCGCAGGTAAACATGGAAGCACCAGTGTGAGACCTTCATTGGATTTTAGAGTGCTATTTGCTTTTAATTTGATGGTCTACAGTCTACTTTGACTTTTTCAAAATACCTGGGGATCACTCCATGCCTTTTGGCAGAAAAAAAAGGAAGAAATGAAAGCATAGATTAGATTTCTATCACTTTTAAATCCCGAAAGAGAGTAGGACAGGACCCTTATTAAGTTACTCTCAAATGCGGCACATATGACCTTTCCACAGTGATTTATTTAAGATGATCAATCTTAACTAAATGATCAAGGTTTTATTTATTTGTTCGGAATTAAAGCATAAATGCTGGTAGATTTTCTCTGGATGTTTCCCTTGGTGACACACAGAACTGGCTGGGCTCCTTACTGAGGCAGATGCATGCATTTAAATCGTGGAGAGGTACACACAGTGTGAAGTGACTGATCAATGCACAGGCTTACAATTGCAAAGTTATTGCACATGGCAGCTTATTGGCATATAAATTAAACTGCTGCAAGGTAGAAGAATGGAAGAAAAAATTAGGTGGCTGTGTGAGATCAAATTAATTCAGGAATCATTTGGACATTTTATTCCTCTGAAAACAGTTTGCTTGGAGGTCGCCAGCTGTGTCTGGCATCGGGCCATGTTCACACTGAGGAGAATCCTGCTTTAAGACTTGCGGTTTTACAGCACCGCAGTGGTTTCGGTCTGTCATGCGCAGAAATGGAAGGATGCTTTATGGAAATCACTCCTAGTAGGAAGTGGAAGCCAGAAAGGGCAGAGGATAGAGTAGGACACAGACCTGCCCTGGGCAAACCCGGTGGGAGAAATCCCACAGGCTGTGGCTCAGAACCCAAAGAGTCAGGGCCACTTTGGGAGGAGACAGGATGCTTTGCCTCAGGGTGGGGATTCCTCACAGGGAAGCCACACTGCCAGGCCCCGCTAGAGGAGCGCTGTGCCCTTCCCCCTCCTCCCCTCCCAGATCTCACTCTAAATGTCACTTCTTCAGAGGAACCTTTCCTAACCATCTTCCAAAACCCCTCCCTCTGCTATTTCCTATCACTGAACCTAGCTTTCCCCCACTTCGTGATCATTTGAAATTACTTATTTATGTTTGTGTATTTGTTGTCTGGCTCCCTTACTGAATGACGCACAGTTTGCCCTCAGGTAGCATCCTGTTTTCTCCGTCAGTGTGTCTCCAGCAGTTAAGACAACACTTAACTCTCCCTGACAGGAGGCAGGTAAGAAATACTTGTTGGAGGAATGTACAGAACCTGATGGAAACAATCTGAAAAGCGTATGGACTGGGGTATGGCCTTGGGAATGCAGCTGTGGTCAGGGCGTGCTCAGAGGGACATGAAGAGGCCGCACTTCAAGTGGCCTGAGGAGATTGGACTTGAACCTGCAAATCGGATTGGTGAGGGGGCCTGACGCTACCTCATAAACACTCCTTACATCCTGTGAAAAAGGCTGGGGGAAATCCCAGTTCCCATTTTAGGTTGAAAACTGGACCGTATGTAAAAGAAGTTGCCCAACTTATACAGCTAATCAATCGCAGAGCCAGAATTTGAACCTCTAAGACGAGGCCCTGTGTTCCCTTCCATTTCATCTGTTCTCCGTACGTTTGGTGCTCCAAGCAGCTGCAAACTACTGTCTCCCCCCACCGTCGATCCCAGGGCTTGTCCCTGACTTCTAGAACCTTCAGCCTCCAAAGCCCTTTGGCTAACTCTCCCCCCGCAGGTACTGTTCCATCAGGCACCTTTTTGCCTGGGAAGATTCCCAGCTCTGATTACTGTTTCTTGAAATGAAATGAGCGAACCCAGGGCTAGTCCCAAAGAAGGAAATCTAAGACTGAATCGAAGACTATTTTAAGCTTCCCCTAAGACAGAGATAGGCTTATATAATCTCAGAACACTGATGATTTTCAAAGCTAACTGCAGAGATTAAAGTGGATATGGCCAGGCTATTTTCCACAACAAACTAGCCTCCCCAGGACCCCTGGCAAGGAGAACACTACTGTGGACCGAGCTTCTACCACGTGTCAGGCACTTGACATGGATTGTTGTACAGGAGGGGAACCAGGCTCAGTGTGGCCTCTAGCCAAAGCTCTGAGTGATGCTGCAACTTAGAGCCACATTATAGGATTGCCCTGGTACCTGCACAGTGACTGAGGGCCAAGGTGGAACCACTTTGCAGTCTGGTAGTCTTCCAAACACTGAAAATACGCTGGCTTGTTCTCCCTGCCCCTGGTGGGCAGCGATGCCCTATATAGTTGGCAGTTTTCCAATATTGGGGGACCATCCTGTAAAAAGTACAATGCACAAATGAAGAGGGCAAGAGGAGGTAACTCCCAAGCACGTGGTCTATGGGCAGGGCCACCTCTGTTGCAAGAGAAATGGACTGTGAGTAAATCTTAAGCAAGGAAAGGCTTTGAGTTACATTTACATCTTTTTTTAGACACTTTTGCCTCCACCTGCCCTTCACATGTTAAAGGTGCTGTGGTGTTTATAACATTCCTTCCTATTACGTTCTTCTATTTTGTTCTTGTTCTGTTTATTTATTTATTTTTTTAACATATGCAATTATTTTCCATCACTTACACTACAGTAGTTACAATTACACTCCAAACAGAAAAGCAAAGTAAAAAATCAAAACCCCAACTTCTATTTATTGTAATTAGATTTATACAGAAATTAGAAGGTTATGTAACAACTAGTTAATCACCTAATTTCACAGCTATCTGAAGTGGCGATCATTATATAGCAGCTTATCTATGATACATTCAAGATACATGATACAATTTATTACGTTCTTCTATTTAAAACATTCCTTCCCATTCTGTCGGTTGCCTATTAGTTTTCTTGATTGTTTCCTTTGCAGTGCAGAAGCTTTTTAAAATCTTGATGAGGTCCCAAGAGTTCAGTTTTGTTTTCATTTCCCTTGCCTTTGGTGATGTGTTGAGTAGGAAATTGCTGCAGTGAAGGTCTAGGAGGTTTTTTCCTACTTTCTTCTCAAGGGTTTTGATAGTTTCCTGTCTCACATTGAGGTCCTTGAGCCATTTTGAGTTAATTTTTGTGTATGGTGTAAGAAAGTAGTCTAGTTTCATTCTTCTGCATGTTGCTGTCCAGTTCTCCCAGCACCACCTGCTAAAGAGGCTGTCTTTCTTCCATTGGATACACTTTCCCTGCTTTGTCAAAAATTAATTGGCCATACATTTGTGGGCCCAGTTCTGGGTTCTCTATTCTATTCCATTGGTCTATGTGTCTGTTTTTGTGCCAATACCATACTGTCTTGATGATGACAGCTTTGTAGTAGAGGCTAAAGTCTGGGATTGTGATGCCTCCCATTTTGGTTTCCTTCTTCAATATTACTTTGGCTATTCGGGGCCTTTTGTGGTT
>NC_043709.1:123092541-123137666 GCF_006229205.1 Suricata suricatta
GATCAAGAAGATGTGGTATATATACATATTATATATATGTATATATATATATATATATATATATATATATATATATAATGGAGTACTACATAGCAATGAGAAAGAATGAAATATGGCCATTTGTTGGAAAGTGGATGGACCTCGAGGGTGTCATGCTAAGTGAAATAAGTCAGGAAGAGAAGAACAGATACCATATGTTTGCACTCATAGGTCTAACAGGAGACCAGGAGAAACCTAATGGAGGACCAGGGGGAGGGGAAGAGGGAGTTGGGGGAGAGAGAGGGATGCAAAACTTGAGAGACTATTGAATGCTGAAAATGAACTGAGCATTGAAGGGGAAGGGGGAGGGGGAAAAGAGGTAGTGGTGATGGAGGAGGGCACTTATGGGGAAGAGCACTGGGTGTTGTATGGAAACCAATTTGACAATAAACTATTAAAAAAATAAATAAAACATTCCTTCCTATAGACACTGACATGGCAAAAATAATAAAGCACAGGTAGTAAGTTCACTGATACCTTTGTATTGTTTATTATATGTTTATTATATTATTATTATTTACCTAACCCATGGAATTACCCAAAGCTTCTAGAGAAAATTCCCAAGCCACCTTTCCTATTTTTTAGTTGTTGGTAATGCTATCCAAAGGGCAAAATTTCTCTTCCATGGTAAAAAGTTTCAGGAACAGTAATTTTAAAATACTTGATCTGAAATCATGAGTATATATACTTTGGGAAAAATATAGGCATACATAGGATATCAAAATTTAAGTCAGTCCTATTTTAACACTAATAAAAAAAAACCCAACCTTAGATCTCTAAGTATTTATGGACATGTGTGTCTTTGTCCTTGTAACAGATTCTACATTATTGAGAGTCAGTCCAATTTTAACACTAATAAAAAAAAAACAACCTTAGATATCTAAGTGTGTATGGACATGTGGGTCTTTGTCCTTGTAACAGATTCTACATTATTGAGAGTAAAGAAAACTAGAATTGAGGTCAGTGCCCTATCAATTAGCCCAGACAAAGGAATTTAGCTCCCTCACTAAAACAGAATTTCCAATATTTCATATTAGGAGGAGACTATGTGGCTACTCCCATTCCTTCTCGGTTCCTCAGAATACACCAGACTCTATACAAGTAGACATGTTATGATCTCTGCTTAGAATTATTGTCTACTGCTTACCACATGACTGAAGAGTGACTTCCTGTCATTCCTTAAATGTCACTTCTCCAGAGAGGCCTTCTGACCTATTTCACCCATAGTAACCTCCCTCACTGTTGTTTTCCATCTTTGCATGCTCTTTATTTCTTCAGTAACATTTATAATAATTTATAATTAATGCTGTTTTGTTTACTTATTTATGGGTCTCTCCTTCGTTTGCTTTCAGCTCCTTGAGTTCAGGCACTGCATTTTTTACTTACTAATATATTGTCCTTGACCTAGCACAATGCCTGTCACATAAACTCAAATATTTTTGAATAAATGAATGAATAAAAAAAATGACAGAATAAAGAAACTAAAGTGATGGAGAGGCCAGCTGAGTACTTCTGCCTTTTTCTAGACATGTTGAGTCCCCAACTTAACTTGTTTTGGTTTTCATTAGCTCCAAGAAATTTCTGGCTTTAATCCTGCAGCCCAGAAACAGACGCCAGGCGCAGCCTTTAGCGTGGTTCCTTACTTCCTAACCCCTGGCCAACTTCTATATGGCGAGCATCACTGTACAGTCCATCATACGGAAAACACCTTTAAATCCTTACCACCTTCAGAGTCAAGACCATCAAAGATAGATTTCACCCCTGTGGCAGTCTAGGGCATTCTTGTTTCTAACCTCCTGAGTTAGCTTTCTATGGGACAGGTCTTCTTTCAAGAGTGATTGACATTATAGAGGACCTAACTCTTTATATGATCTATCATCTCCTACATGCAGGAATGTGGCTTTTCTCTACCTATTCAACCTTCTTATCATGGCTGAATATTCTAACTCTAAATTTATATAATAATGTTTTTATCTATTAATAGAAATTTTTATTCTGTTGCATGTTGTAAGTATATGCACCTGTCATGTGTATTAGAAACATGAACATTAGTCCTGAAGTAACCATCACCTAGATGCCTTACATATGAGCTCCGCAGTCATGCTGCCTGGAGTTTAGTCCCACCTCCACAGGTCTTAGTAAAAAGTTTAATCTTCATATGCCTCAATTTCTTCATCTTTAAAATGTGAATAATAATAGTACCTGCCTCATAGGGTTGTTATGAAGGTTAAATGATATAATATATGGAAAGCTTAGAACAGGGCCTAAAACTCGAGACATTATATAAACATTAGGTCTTATTTTGATGACAATGATAGCAACTAAAGCCTATCTGTATGTTTTCTGCTGTTTTTCATTTTTAGAAGTAAAGTTGATGTAATAAGATAAGCTCTATGGTCTTTTCCAGATCTAACTAGATTCAAGGGTTCATGTACTGGTTCTAAGCACTGAATTCTAAATTGTATGAAAACTCCTTAACATGAGCTGAATGAAATTTAGGATAGTTTCTTTCTGGGGAAAAAAAAAGCCATTTTTACATGTGCCTCATGCTTTAAATCAAATTCCCCTTGGGGCACCTGGGTGACCCAGTCAGGTAAATGTCCATCTTCGGCTCAGGTCATGATCTCACGGTTCGTGGGTTCGAGCCCCATGTCAGACTCTGTGCTGACAGCTAGCTCAGAGCCTGGAGCCTGCTTCAGATTCTGTGTCACTCTCTTGCTTTGCCCCTCCCCAGCTCATGCTTCAGATTCTGTGTCACTCTCTTGCTTTGCCCCTCCCCAGCTCATACTCTGTCTCTCTCTCTCTCTCTCTCTCTCTCTCTCTCTCAAGAATAAACAAACATTAAACAAAAAGTAACCGTCAAAGAAGTATAGAAAATGGTTAAAACAATGTTAGCATTAAGAGAGTAAGCTATGTCTTCTCTAAATATGACTTGTAAAGGTATATTCTATTAAGCCTTATTAAGTTATAGTCCTAGAGAGGTCATTTAAAAGCAGTCCTCCAGAAAGTGGACCCCAATTCATGCTGAAGGAGCAGATAGCCACCAGTACATTCCTAATTTAACCCAACAGCAGGATGGCAAGACTAACATATGAAAGTGAGTTAGAAGGTAATCTTTGAAGCATCTTATTTTGGTGAAGCAAGAAGTTACTAGTCTCTACAAGTCTCTGTAGCCTTACAATATAGATGGAATTATGTCATTCAGAATATAAGTGTGTCATATAACAAAGAAAGAGCTACGCGTCCATCCAGATACTAGCCAGGCCCAACCCTGCTTCACTTCTGAGATCAGACAAGATGGGCACATTCCCAGTGGTATGGCCGTTGACTGGAAGAGTTACACTCATAACAGATTGACTTAATTTTTATTCTGGGATGTACAAAAAAACAAAACAAAGATTTGGAAAAGTTGACAGAAATGTCTCCAAAAAAGTAGCAAAATAATGCAGAAATTTAAAACACACGCACAAAAAAATTTTTTTGAAAACTTTATAGAGCTATCTATAGAACAACAAAATAATAAAAGTAGCTTAGAAATTAAAATATGGGGGGAATTAAAACAACAATTTAGTGCAGAAATCAAAAGGAAAATGAACTTTGGTAGGAAAAATGATTATGGCTTGTTTTTCTCTAGATATATTCCATATGTTCTGTGGTTTCATAACTTGACTAGAAATGGACCACATATTTGACATGGAACTTGCTAACAGCTAGCACAAAGGGAGAAACATAGTTACATTATTTGAGCTTCTCTGAGATAAAAAGCAAACCAATTTTAGCATATTGAGAACCAGAGATTCTCATAGACAGCTCTGTTTTGCTTTTGTGTTTTTCTGACAAAGCAGTGAAGAAATAGGGATATTTCCTGAAACAGTCTTCAGTGAGGCTGATAGCATGACACTAGCAGGTCAGCAAAATCTGTAAGGATCCAACCAATGTAGCCTCAGGATATAGTACTCAGACAGTATGCTTTAATTCATATACTTAAAAGTATATGAAAGACTAATTATTATTATTCATATTATTATTTTTTATTTGCCTTTGCTACATATTGGTTAGCATAGATTTAAGAGTTTGTACTCTGACCATTAAAGTACAGTGTTTTATTTTATTATTTGAGGATCTAATTATCACAAAGGATGATTGGCCCATGTCCAGTTTATCAAGGTGTATCACACAGGATAAATTAGGCTATGCTGTGGAACAATCCCAAACTCTCAGTACTTTGAAACAAAAATATGTATTTGGGGCTCGTGTTATCCATCTATCATGGGTCAGCCAGAGGCTCTAGTCCACATGCTTTTTTGTTCTTCTCAGTCTGAGATTCAGGCAGTGGTATGTAACACTGCAGTCACATTACAGCTCCTGACCAAAAGTCACACGCCGTTCCTAGTTTTAAGAGAGAGTAGAAGTGTAATGTTGCCATTGCGTGGAAGGAGAGAGAAGAAAGTTTCTGATCAGCACTAATCACTACACAATGCTGAAGAGCCTGGTTTAAAAGCCACCACTCTTGAGAAAGATGGAACGAGAAAGTACCACACCAGAGCTCTGAAATGGAGTGGGATATAATACTTCAGTAGAATATCGCTCATTGAACCAGAAACCTACTAAAACTGAAAAATGAATTTAGTAAGGTTACAGGCTACAAAATCAACTACATAAACCATTGGATTTCTATACACTAATAATGAAGTAGCAGAAAGAGAAATTAAGAAAACAGTCTCATTTACAATTACACCAAAAGTAATAGAATACTTTAAAGTAAACTTAACCAAGGGGGGGGTGGCAAAAACCTGTGCACGAAAACTAGAAAACATTGATGAAGGAAATTGAAGATGATGCAAACAAATGGAAAGACGTCCCAATGCTCATGGATTAGGTGAACAAATATTGTTACAATGTCCATACTACTCAAAGAACTCTACGGATCAATGCAATCCCTATCAAAATACCAACAGCATTTTTCACAAAATTAGAACAGATAATGCTAAAATTTGTATGGAACACAGAAGACCCCAAATAGCCATAGCAATCTTGAAAAAAGAAAAAAACTGGGGGCATCACAATCCCAGATTTCAAGATATGCTGCATAGCCATAGTAATCAAAACAGTATGGTGCTGGCACAAAACCAGACACAAAGGTCAGTGGAACAGAACAGAGAACCTACAAATAAACCCACAACTGTATGTTCAATTAATCTTTGAAAAAGGAGTAAAAACTTTGCAGTGGGAAAAAGTCTCTTCAACAAATGGTGCTGGGGAAACTGTACAGCTACATGCAAAAGATGAAACGGGACCACTTGCTTACAGCATACACAAAAATAAACTCAAAGTAGATTAAGGACCTAAATGTAAGAACTGAAACCATAAAAATCCTTGACGAGAGCCTAGGCAATAACCTCTTTGACATTGGACATAGCACTATTTTTCTGGATATGTCTCCTGGGGCAAAGGAAAGAAAAGAAAAAATAAACTATTGGGGCCACATCAAAACAAAAAGCTCCTTAACAGCAAAGGAAACAATGAACAAAACAAAAAGACAACCTACAGAATAGAAGATATTTGTAAATGACATACCTGATAAAGGCTAGTGTCCAAAACTCAACAGCCCAAATAACTAATAATCCAATTAAAAATAGGCAGAAGACATGAACAGATATTTCTCCAAAGAAAACATAAAGTTGGCCAACAGACACATGAAAAAAATGCTCAGCCTCATTCATCATCAGGGAAATGCAAATCAAAACCTCAATAAGGTATTGCCTCACACATGTCAGAATGGCTAAAATCAAAAACACAAAAAACAAGTTTTGGCAAGAATGTGGAGAAAAAGGAACACTCATGCACCATTGGTGGTAATGCAAATTGGTACAGCCACTGTGGAAAACAGTATGAAAGATCCTCAAAAAATTAAAAATAGAATTACCATATGATTCAGTAATTCTGCTACTGGGCATTTACCCAAAGAATATGAAAACACTAATTCAAAAAGATATAAGTACCCCTATGTTTATTGCAGCATTATTTACAATAACCACATTATGGAATTGGCCCAAATGTCAATTAATAGATGAATGGATAAAGAATACATGGTGTGTGTGTGTGTGTGTGTGTGTATGTGTATATATATACACATGTGTATATACACATATATGTGTATATATGTATATACACATATGTGTGTGTGTATATATACACACATATGTGTGTGTGTGTGTGTATATATGTATATATATATAATGGAATATTATTTGGCCATAAAAAGAATGAAATCTTGCCATGTGGAAAAACATGGATGGATGTAGAGAGTATAAAGCCAAGTGAAATAAATCAGTCAGAGAAAGACAAATACTTTAGGATTTCACTCATAAGTGGAATTTAAGAAACAAAGGAGACAAAGGAAAAAAATATTCTCAAATATAGAAAACAAACATATGGGTACCAGAGGGGAGGTAGGTTGGTGGGTGGGTGAAATAGGTGAAGGGGTTAAGAGAACACTTACCATGATGAGCACTGAATAATGTATAGAATTGCTGAATCCCTATATTGTACACCTGAAACTAATATAACACTGTGTTAATTATACTAGAATTAAAATAAAAAATAAAACAATTTAAATTTTAAAGATAATATGAGTCATTGAGAGCCTAATATTTATGCTACACAGTAGTAATTTTCACGACAAGAAGTCCATGTCATGCTGTACAGATTCTACCAAAAAAAAAAACAAAAACCAGAAAACAAAAAACAAAAAACAAGACACATCAATCTGGCTATAAAAATAGGTTTATGGCATTCTTGAAATAAGTTACATATCACAAATCAGGAAAGGGCACACTCTATCAGGGAATCGTTTTAAACTCTAATGACACTGTAATAACTATCTGACATGACAATAACTACTTGAACACATTATTTTAAAACAAAACTACCAGAGTCCTCCATTCATTTCTCCTTATGCCAAAGGAGGAAGGGGGAAATTCCAAAGCTTCTTTGACTAAAAAAATATTCAAATATTTATGCCTTCAGGAATCTGGAGTCCGATCTGAATATTATTACCCAGGGCAACAGATTTAAATACTCAGAAAGGCAGAACCTCAAATACTAAACTTATATCAATAGAATGTGGCCATAATTTGTGATGTGCACATTTTTTTAAACTAGTCTTCTTTATTTCAAAAACTTTATAAGGACTTATTTTTTTAGAAAACAATACCAGAAAGGATGATTACAATTATAAATGTTTACCGGAATTCCCATATCAAAGTGTAGTCAGTATTTTTGTAAACATTTTTCTCCAACTTCTTCTTAATGTTCACAACTAGGTACTTTAAATATAATCAATGTTCTTTGATAAGATGTCTTAGAACCTTTTTTCTTCCACCTGTCAAGAATTTCTGTCACAAATAGCTACTAATTGCTAAGGTCTATATAAACAAGGCTATGGATTGCCTTAGTCCAGAAGTGTTCTACTTTGGCAATATTGACAGTTTGGGCTAGAAAACCCTTTATTGGAGGTAAGAAAGAGCTGTCCTGTATTATTGGATGATTAACAGTATTTCTGGTCTCTACTCTCTGGATGCTGCCTCAATCATGACAGCCAGTAATGTCTCCAGGCATTTCTGAATGTCACATGACAAATGATTACCCACTAATTGAGAACTACTTGGCTAATTGAATTAGAGCCCACCCCTGGGGGTGGTATAAAATCAGTGTCCCCTGAATATCATGGACTTTATTGTGCAGTGTTGTTTCAGTTACCATGACTGCATAACAAATTACTCAAAACTTTGAGGCATAAAACAACCACTCATGTTCATGGAATCTTCGGGTCAAGACTTCTGACAGGGTCTGCAGGAGTGGCTTTTCTCTACTCCACAATGTCTGGAGCCCCTACTGGAAGACTTAAAGGCTTAGGGTGAAATGCTCCGAAGGCCTCTCATTCATACACGCACCATTGGTGCTCACTGTTGGCTGGAAGACTGTAGCAGCTGGAGGGGTGACTGGAACATTTACACTTGACCTTTCCATGTGGACGCCTGGTTTCCTTACAAAATGGTGTCAGTGTTCCGAGGACGAACATCCCAAGAAAAAGAGAGCCAGATGTAAGCAGGATTGCTTCCCATGACCTAACTCCAGAGTCCACAGCATCACATCTAGCATTCTCTGTTGGACAAGGCAGTTACAAGACTCAAGGAGGCATATAAATACCACATTGTAAGAAGAGCATATGTGCTAGGATGGAGATCAATGTACTCATCTCTGGGGAAAACAGTATGCCACAGAGATGGATAACCCTGATGACATCTGAGTTCTGTTCGTAAATGAGGGAGGAACTCTGTTTGGATAGACAACAACAGTGTGTACCAATGTACCATTACTTGATAAAATAGCCCAAAGAAGATAAAAAATGTATATCCCATATAACTAATAAATTACTTCTAAAGATGATATTATGTAGAAGCTTTACGTTTTAACTAAACTAAAACAGCCATGTTGTAAATCCCTGCATTTCACTTATTTTAGCATGATTTATAAATGAATACAGAGGTGATAATAATATTCCTTGGTAACATGACCCAGTAAAATCTAAGAGTTTAGATGAATTTTTGAGACTCCATCAAGTGGATTTAGCAAAAATAATGGCAGTTTGCCAATGACATGAAAGCAATGGCAGAAAACGTCACGCAAATAATAGCTCCTAGGAGGACTGTTGTCAACGTGCATTTAAGGAGTCACTGTGCCCTCCATGGGCAAGTAGTGGCTGTGTGCCCTTCACGGGCAAGTAGTGGCTGTGACAAGATGGTAACTGACACCCCGGGTGACAGGAGAGAGGCCCAGAGAGGGATCTGTTTCATCTCCTACTTGACACTTACACGTAACCCCTGGGAGGCGTCTACAGAGCCCAGTTCAGTAACTAGTAATTAGTGTAAAGAGTGGTGACCTAGAAATCAGGAGACCTGAGTTAAAGTCCTCGTGTGGCTCATGGACTGACTTTTCACAAATTGGCTAATGTTTTTTGGGTCTCAGTTTCATACTTTCTGAGTTAAGACAATTGACATAGATCACCTTAGAAATCCTTCTTGTCCAAGTCCTGGCCAGTTTTAGGGAAATGTCCAAAAACCGTCAAACAAGCAGTTTCAACTAGTTTCTATTAATTCTGTTACTTCCTAAGCAGGAGGCCATATCTTGGCATGGTAAGGGTGTATGACAGATCCTCCTGTTTTTAAAGGGCTCTAGAAATCTACTTGGGTCCTGTTTTCAAGGAAATTCTATGCTTGCTTTTCCATAAAAAGCAATCTTCCAACAGAGGTATAGCCTCCTTATACCTTGTAGTGTCAGCCTTCACCAAATTCTCTTTGGCTTTAATAATGAGATATGGGAACTGGGGGAAAATGAATGATTAGAAAAGAGGTATGGATTTAACTTTGCCTTGATAGAAATTGAATCCACTGAATATAATTCATTATAAAGGGAGACCTGTGAATTGTAAAAGGCTAATTTACCATTTATATACAAATTTTAAAACTCACAAAATAAGCTTATGTATTATTTATGAACACATATAAGTGGAACAAAGGTAGAAAAACATGTTCTGGATGCATTTACATCAAATTCATTTTAGTGTTTTCCCCTGGAGAAGGTAGGAGACAATGAGACTGTGGAAGGGAATTAGGAAGCATTGACTTGATGTTGATAAAGTTTTGTTTTATTTAAAAATCCAAAGCAGTTAATAACAAAACTATTCACATGTATTCATTTGTGTGGTGTACAAATGACAATTCTCAGCTTCTTTGTTTAAAGAAAACTTCACAAAATAAAAAGATAAAGCGGTATTGAAGAGTCCTGTCCAGAGTTGAGCTGGAGAGAGCTGAGCTGCCAGGGGTCCGCAGAGCTGATTAAGGCAAGAAGCCAAAATGAAAGTAACAGACAAGCCTTTCATAGCTTTTGGCAAAAGTATATGCAAGAAATTAAGCAAGAGAAAGTGTTGGCTTCCCCATTGTTTCTTTTTTACCCTTTGGAATGGCACCAGGAGAGGGTAAGATGAATCAGCAGACGAGGAATCTTCTCACTGCTGAGAGAGCCCTGAGGTTGGGGGCTGGAGGAAAGGCTAAGAATGGAACATTACTGAGTACTGAGTCTGAGTAGAGAAAAATGTCTTAAAGATCCTTCAATTAGAAGACCTCATGGTTAGGTAGCTATGCTAAGAATGCATGTATGAGTAGAATATGACTGTCCAGAGGACAGAGTCCTAGCCTGTAAATCCCTGCAGAGATGGTAATGAATCAAGACTGTATCATGAGGTCTGGTGTGAGGATAGCAGCTTCTTCCCATGAGGCTTGTCAGGTAAAGACCTTGTTATCACCCGTGGTTGGCCTGAAAAATGATATAGAAGTTTCTGACGAGGAACTGGACTCAAGATTCAGAACTAATGAGTTTTTGAGCTAGACTCAAAACTCAAAACTGATTGGTTTTCCCACTTTGAGAAAAAAGTCATGTAGTTGAGAAATGGAAAATTTAAAAACAATATTTGAAGACTTCAGTGCCCTGCTTTCAATAAACAATGGCACATCTAAGCAGAAGATCAGCAAGGAAATCATATAAACCAGCTGGATCCCACAGACATCTATAGAGTATTCCCCTAAGACAAGGAAGAAGGCAGTAATGTCTACTATTAGCACTTCTAGTAAACATTGTACCACAGGCTCTAGCCAGAGCAGGTAGGCAAGAAAATGAAATGAAAAGACATACAGGTTAGAAAGGAAGAAGTAAAATTAACTCTACTTGCAGATGGTATGATCTTATATAGAGAAAACTCTAAGAAATACACAGTAAAACTATTAAATTAATAAATAAATTCAAGAGGATATGGGAAAAAAATCAACTTGACTTCCATATTTGTAATGGATAGTCTTAAAATGAAATTAATAAGACAATTCTGTTTAAAATATCATAAAAAAGAATAAAATATTTGTGAGTAAATTTAACAAGTGCAAGTCTTGTACAGTGAAAACTATAAAACATCATTTGTAGAGATTTAAAAAGATCTACCTACCTGGAATTCAAGGATTAGAAAGCTTATTATTAATATGTCAGTACTCTGCAATGACCTATAGATTCAATGCAATGTCCCCAAAAACCCCAGTTATCTTGTTGCTGAATTTCCCATACTGATCCTAAAATGTATAATGGCAATACAAGAGGCTTAGAATATTCAAAACAATTTCAAAAAGAACAACAATCTTTTAGGAATCATACTTTCTAATTTCCACACTTACTACAAAACTGCCATAATCAAGAGATACTGCATAAGTTACTGGCAAAAGGATAGCTCAATGGAATATAATTCAGTGGAACAAATTGAAAATCTAAATATAAATCCTTACATTTAAGGCCAATTGATTTTTTATAAGGGTATGAAGACAATTGAATGGGGATAAGAAAATCTTTTCAACAAATGATGCTGGAAGAACTAAGATATCCATATGCAGAATAATGAAGTTTGATCTCTACCTCACACTATATACAAAAATTAAATCAAAGATGTAAATGTAATCACTAAAACTCTCAAAAGGAATCACAGATATAAATCCTCATGACTCTAGGTTAGGCAGTAAGTTCTTAGATATGATGCCGAAGTCATAAGACAAAATAGGTATGTTGGATTTCATCAAAATAAAAAACTTTGTGCAGCAAATGATACCATCAAGAAAGTGAAAAGAGGAGTGCCTGGTGGCTCAGTGGGTTAAGCATCTGACATCAGCTCGAGTCATGATCTTGCAGTTTGTGGGTTAGTGGGTTCAAGCCCTGCATCAGGCTCTGTTTTGACCACTTAGAGCCTGGAGCCTGCTTCGGATTCTGTGGCTCCATCTCTCTCTCTCTCTCTCTGTCTCTCTCTCTCTGTCAAAAATAAATAAACATTAAGAAAAAATTTTTAAACATAGTGAAAAGAAAAAATAGAGAATTGGAGAAACTGTTTTCAAATCATACATCTAATAAGGAACTTGAACCCAGAATATGTGGTGAACTCCTATAACTCAATAATAAAAAGACAGAAAACTCAATTTAAAAATGAGGAAAGCATCTAAGTAGACTTTTTCCAGAGAGGATATATGAATGGCCAATAAGGACATGAAAAGATGCTTGACATCATCAATCATTAGGGAAATGCAAATTAAAAATTGTAGGCTACCACTGCATACCACAAGGATAGCTGTAACGCAGGCAATAACATGTGTTGGCAAGGATGTGGAGGAATTGGAAACCTTGCATATTGCTGGTGGAGATCTAAAACAATGCAAGCCATGTTCTAAAACAGTTTGGAATTTCCTCAAAATGTTAAACACAGAGTTACCATATGACAACAATTCACTCTTATGTATATAACCAAGAGAAATGAAAACATGTTCTTACTAAAACTTGTACAAGTTCTCATTGAGCTCCATGCTGAGCGTGAAGCCTGCTTAAGATTCATTCTCTCTCTCTCCCTCTCTCTCCCCCTACCATCTCTTCCCTCACCATCTCTCTCTTCCTCTTCCCCTCTCCCCAGCTTATGTGCTCTCCCTCTCTCTCTCAAATAAAATATAAATAAATAAATAAATATCATATGATATACATTCTGTGACTTAAATTGAGTGAAATAAGTAATCAATAATATAGTAACTTAGAAAGCCTCAAATAATTTAAAATTAAACAATGTCTAAAAATCTAGTTTGTAAAATTAGAAAATCACAATGGAAATGAGAAACTATTTCACACGGAATGATAAGGAAATACAGGATATCAATATTACTTAGATGCAGCCAAAGCTGTGCTTATAGGACATTATAGGGTTATATGTTAATGTAGAAACACTATGTAGAAACAAAATATGATTCATGCTCTCACTTTACAAATCTAGAGAAAGAACAAATTATAGTCAACGTAAGTAGAAGAAAGGGAATAATAAAGATAAGAAGCTATTAAATAGAAAACAGTCAACAATACAGAAAACTAACAAAACCAAGAGCTAGTATTTTATTTTAAAAATAAAGTTGACAGGGGAATGTGTGGCTCAATTGGTTAAGTGTCCAACTTCATCTCAGGTCATGATCTCACTGTTCATGAGTTTGAGCCCCATGTTGGGCCCTGTGCTGACAGCTCAGAGACTGGAGCCTGCTTTGGATTCTGTGTTTCCCTCTCTCTTGCCCCACCCCCCTCCTTACACTCTGCTTCTCTCTCTCAAAAATAAATAAACATAAAAATAGTTTAAAAAAATAAAATTAAAAATAAAGCTGACAACTCCCTACCAAGACTGATCAAGAAAGAAAAGAAAGCACTAGTTACCAATATTAGAAATTAAAGACAAAATATCACTGAAGATTCTACAGACATTAAAATGGCAGCAAAACAATATTACAGTAAAACTATATGCCAATAAGTTTCAAAACTTAGATGAAATGGATAAATTCTTTGAAAAATACAGTTTACCAAAATTGACAAAAGATGACATTGAAAATCTGAATAGGCATGTTCATATTAAATAAATTAAATTTGTAATTTAAAAAACTTCTCAAGAAGAAAACTATGGGTCAAGTTGTCTTTTATTAGGCATTTCTATCACATGTTTTAGAAAGAAAGACTGTCAATCTTACACAACTCTTTCAGAAAATAAAGGAGAAAATACTTCCCAATTCACATACCCTGATACCAAAATCTAACCGACATATTATAAGAAAGAGAAAGAATAACCCTCGTAAATGTAGATCTAAAATTCCTTAACAAAATATTAGCTAAGTGGATCTAGAAATAGATAAAATGATAATACCTCATGGCCAAGTGGTGGCTAGCTTAGCATTTCAAGGTTAGATTTTTTAAAATCAAATATTATAATTCACCCTATTAATAAGATAGAGGAGAAAACTTATATGATCACCTAAATTGATGCAGAACATTTGAAAAAATTCAACACCCATATATAATAAAAACTCTCAGAAAACGAAATAGGACAGTTCTTCCTCAGTTATAATAAAGGCCGTTTGTCTAAAAACCATACTTAATAGTAAAATATACACTTCTTTGTTAAAATAAGGAAGTAGGCATGGATATTTAATCAAACAACACCATTCAACATCATACTGGAGGTAATGGCAAGTTGAAATAAGGCAAGGAAAATAAATAAAAGGTTACAAATTGGAAAGGAAGTAGTAATACGGTTTTTATTCATGAACAGCATACTTATTTGTATAAAAAATATAAACATCTACAACACCAGAACTAGTGAACTAAATTCACTAAGTGTATTTGGCAAGGCTGTTGGATACAAAGTTAATATACAAAAATCTATTGTTCCTATACACAGAAGCAAATAATTAGAAAATGAAGAATTTTAAATTACATTTACTGTAGCATTTAAAAGCACAGAGTACTTACAAATAAATGTATCAAAAATGTGCAAGACATCTACACTGGAAACTATAAAATATTAACAAAAGAAAATAACACCTAATAAATGGAAGAATGTATGAAGTTCATACATTAAATAGTGAGTGTTTTCTTCCAATTGCTCTGTAAAAGCATTGCACTGGTAATCAAAACTCCAGTAGGCTTTTCTTATAGAAATGGGCAAGTTGATCCTAAAATGTATATAGAAAAGCAAAGAGTCTAGACTAATCAAGTCAATATGTAGAAGAACGAAGCTTATACTATCAGATTTCAAGAGTTGCTCTAAAGCTGCAAGACTCAAGACAGTATTAATTGGACTAAGGGTAGAGAAATGGATCAGTCAGACAAAACGAGTGAGCCATACATATAGATCCATGCATTGGATTTCTTTTTTTTTTTTTTAGTGTTTATTTTTGAGAGAGAAGAGCATGAGAAGGGGAGGGACAGAGAGGGAGACACAGAATACAAAGCAGCCTCCAGTCTCTGCGCTTTCAGCACAGAGCTGGACATTGAGGCTCAATTTTATGAACAGTGAGATCATGACCTGAGACCTGAGCCGAAGTCAGAAGCTTAACTGATGGAGCCACCCAAGTTCCCCTAAGGCCATTGGTTTTCTTTACAAAGGACTCAAGGCAATTCAACGTGGAAAGAAAAGTCTTTTCAACAAATGGCTCTGAAATAACTGGATGAATATATGGGGAGAACTGATGACAATCTTGGGGTAGCTACCAATTTCTTTGGGAGAACACACAAATCACTGCACCTAAAAAGAAAGGATAATTTGGAATTTATGAAAGTTTAAAACTTCCGGTCCTCAGAAGGCATCTTTAGCAGGCCTTCCATTCTGGAGCGGAAGTATGCCTTCTGTTGCGGGGCCTTGGAGACTGCCGTGGCTACTCAGGCATTGCCTTTACTTGCAATTTGTTGTTTTACCAGCTCACACAAGTAGAAAGTAAAAGCATCATGGAAGGGTGCCTGATACAAAAAATGCCAAAACATTGTGGGAAACACATCAACACTGTAATACCTGCGTTGTGGAGGTTGGGACAGGGGTAAACAGGACACCGGAAGCTGCCTATCATCCTTGGCCTAGTGACTGCTTTGATGGGGAAGAGCCCTCCTTCATTCTATCATTCCTTCATTCCTTCATTCCTTCATTTCTTCATTCCTGGCCCATCGAGGCTGGGCCTGATCCTTTGCTTTCACTGGTCCCCGCTCTGTTTTCTGTCCTGCCTCCCAGATCTGCCCTGTTCCCTCCATGTTTGTTCGTTTGTTTTTCTTGATCCTCTCTTTCTAATAAATGGCAAGTGACCAAACGTAGTTTTCATATGCTTTTGTCTTCCTTTCCCATCAATGTGAGTTAAACCAAATAAACGAAAACAAATAAGCAAAAAAACAGCAAAAGAAACCCTGCGGGCCTTCTTATCTGACAGTGTTAGTATGACACCATGAAAAAGTCTAGTGTCACCCACCCCACTCACCTATGCTCACTGCCTTCTGTCCCTCCAACCTAGTCCTTTTCACTTGCAGCAGGAGGGTCAGGAGATTAGGGGGCAACCAGGATCTGTGGACACGCTCTCCCCTCAGACCTCTGCAATGAGCCGAAGTGGAACTGTAGCTGTGTAGCTTCTAAAATGAGAATGAAAAAAATTTCTTAAGATTCTGAAGCCTTTCCCAATCTACAGAGTATTGTAATGCCAATGTGAAGCCTCTCACTGCACCAGAAACGTGATAGTTGTTCAGTCTCGAAAGAATACGTGCTTAATGATCCCACTTCTGTAAAGTTCAAGAACAGCCCAAATTGAACTCTAGTCATGAAATGTTAATTACAGATGCAGAATCCACAGAACTTAGCAACTGACTAGACCCTGGAAAGGTAGGAGGCCCATCCGATAGCCCTTTGAAGCTTTTGTGACTAAGTGTCCTCCCCTCTCCGACCCTCACTCCTTCACCCTCCCCACCCCCACCGACAGCATGCTGCAAGAACGCTTTATTACTATTGAGTCAGCAAGCAGGAAAGGTTAAAAATACATAAACAGCGCTCCTCAGCTATCCAGATAAATCAGCACATATGCAGAGAAAAATATGCATTCTAAAATTCAGTTTAAGGTCTTGCTTAAATGCAGCAATTTGGATGTGACAGTATCCCTGGAGAGATAAGACATCTTCACATGAAGAGTCGGAAGCAGACCCAGGATCTGCTTCTCTCCTCAGTCTCTCTCTGCCTCTCCGTTCAATATCTCCTCCTGCATCAGTGCCAAACTCTTCCATCTCCGTGCCAGCTCGCTCTGGCATCCTAGCCTGTCTCAATAGGCTCTTCCCATCCAAGACTGTGCCCTGAATAGTTTCTTCCCTTCTACTTTCCATCAAAAACTTACCCATCCTGCGGCTGGTTGGCTCAGTTGATTAAGCATTCAACTCTTGATTTCGGTTTAGGTCATGATCTCACGGTGCCTGAGATGAAGACCCGCATCTGGCTCTGTGGAGCCTGCTTGGAATTCTCTCTCCCTTTGCCCATGCGCTCTCTCTCTTTCTCTCTCTCTCAAAATAAAGAAATAAATTTTTTTAAAAAAGGAAAGGGAACATTCTTTAAAAACGTTAACAAGTTAGAGTAATTCCACCTTTGACAATTAAATTACCGTCATCGTGGGCAGGTCACTTAACCTCCTAAGTATCTCAGTTCAGGAGAAGAAATAACCAGGTATGTAATAAACAGTAAAAATCCCATGTACGGATTTATTTTTATTGGTGGTAATGACTGTGTGTTAAACAGAGTACTCCAGGACAGGAAAGTGAATAGGAGGAGGATTGAAAATATACGCAGAAAACCCATTTGTTATTGCTTACTGACAAATTCTGAAGAGGCTTTATGGTATCCTACAGTTAAAGTTAGATTTTTATTTTCAGCTCCTTCATTTGGAGCTGAGTTATAAGAGTCTGTCCTCTCCAAGAGGGGTGAGGCAATGAATGACTCAGACTGAATCAGGCTGGCTAAGCAGTTCCCTCACCATAGGGATCTGAGATTTTTTATGTCACTTTGCCATTGAGAGAGAATTCCTAAGGATCAGGTAGAATCACCCCAGGCTCATTTTAAAGAGAAATAAGAAGAGTTTGGCATCAATCTTTAAGGAATACAAAAATAGGAGAAACAATTACACTACTCTAGTTGACATAGCGCTTTCACATATATTTTTCCCATGCTGTGGGGGTGAGAGAAAAGGGATTATTAACTTTCTAGAGAGAAAGAGGAGATGGTTAGAATGATCTGCTGAAGGCCATGCAGTCAGTAAGTGGCAGAGCAGTCCCTGGGGGCTTCAAATACTATAATCTTTCCACTGTGTGCCTCTGCTTCTCAAGAAACATACTCTCATTTCTGCCCAGGGCTTTGAGAGTTGGTAATGGCCATGGTGACTTCTCCACAAACGCAGACTTATGACTGACAGGCCAATTCTGAGTCTGGGTTGTGACTGCAGCTTGAATAATTACTTTTTCAGACTCTTAGTGTAAGTTGTGGTTCATGGAACCTAATGTTTATATACTCTGCACATTTTCTTCAACAAATTTGGAACAATCTTTGAACTATAGGCAGTTTTTCCCATGAATGGTCTATGCAAGACTGTCAATGAAAAGGATGACCCATGAAGCTAAGGTAAATAGATGGGCGATGGCCAAGGGATGGGGGCGTGGGGGGTACACCTGAGGACCAGGAAATGGTACATGGATCAAGTTTTTTGTGTATTCTTTGCTTGGCTTTAAAAAAGCTTTTGATCATTAAGCATCTTATATATATTTTGTCTCTCTATCATTTTTTCTCTTTTCTTCTCAAAATGCTGTACTTCAATTCTTTTTGTGCATGCAGAAGTCTTTTGCACCTTGTAACCTTATTGAGGTCTGAGGGGTCTTAAGATTTTCCCACTTCTCTTCAGTCATTTTTCTGTATCTTTCCATCTCCATTTAATGGCATAGATATTACATACGGTACCTTCTCCACTTCACTCTCACATCCCAATACTTAGAAACAACTTCCCAACCCCTGAGGCAAGGGTCACAGGCAGCTACCCCCTCCACCCCCCCCCTCCCCAGGCAGCCTGTTTCAAGTAAGGCATCCTTGTCAAAGACAAACTCAGGGTTCAACTGCGGGGAGAGTGGCCACTTTGCACTGACTCCAGCTGTGAAAAAGCTCTGCAGTGTCCTTCTAAGAACCTGTGTGTGTGTGTGTGTGTGTGTGTGTGTGCGCGTGTGTGTCTGTGTGTGTCTGTATGTGGCGAACTGGGTGGCAAAGCCTGATAAAGCTGTCAGGACATACGTGAGATTCTTTTCTTCAAATGTTAGAATAAAGATTTATAGTGGTTACAGTAAATGTCAGAGACCTTTTCATGCATTTTTTCATTCCTGTATCATAAAAGTAATATATCTTCATTGCAAAAAAACAAAAACAATCACCTAGTACCAAAGGATGTAAGTTAAATAGTTAAAATCCCCCTCTCCCTGCCTCTTCCAATCCACCTAGCCCAGAGGTAGTCTTCATTGTGTGCTGTCATGCATTCCTTTTTATATATGTACAAACAGAAGCATATTTTATTACTGTTCTGCAACTTTCTCTTAAGCAGTTTCTCTTAAAGATATTTTTGCAGCAACAGAGTCAGATCCACTTAATTATTTTTAATTTCTTTGTTTTCTATTTGGGTAGACAATATTTACAATGTTTTTGCTGTTGCAAA
The DNA here is from genome assembly GCF_006229205.1 of Suricata suricatta. Taxonomy (NCBI): domain Eukaryota; kingdom Metazoa; phylum Chordata; class Mammalia; order Carnivora; family Herpestidae; genus Suricata; species Suricata suricatta. The sequence goes on from NC_043709.1 coordinate 123,111,726, forward strand.
TAATGCTTTAGTGAATATTGGATTAAGTATTTGCATATTTTGTATACATGTATATGTAGGACTTTTTTTAAGAGGTAGACTTCTTACTATATTTTATCAGTTTTTGGACCCTTTCTTCACCCCTCCCTAGTCTTGTTCTAAACTGTGGCTTCCTGTGTGCCTTGCTTCTGGGCTGTAAACTATCAGCATCTCTGAACCCTTGTTGTATTAAAACGACCTGAAAGCATATTTGACAAAGCAGATTATTCAGACTGTGCCCTGGAACTCCTGACTCAAAGTTTCCAAAAGGGAGCCCTGGGCTTTCACATGTTTTTACACCATAGGTGATTCTCAGAGTTGAAGAGCATTGAGTTGACTCCTGGCTTCCAAATTTTCCCATGATTATGCCTATCTCTTCTCTCTGATTCAGTGGCTCAGTCTCTGTGATGCCACTCTTTTCTTTCACAATTTTCTTTATGAATAATTCTGGTTTTGTTTTTTAGCATTCATTTTCCCATTTGTTTTTTTGTTTGTTTGTTTTTTTGACAGGTTTTTTTTTGGAATATTTATTCGTTTTTTGAGAGAGAGAACACAAGCGAGGCAGGGAGAAAGAGAGAGGGAGACACAGAATCGGAAGCAGGCTCCAGGCTCTGAGCTGTCAGCACAAAGCCTGATGCAGGACTTGAACCCACGAACTGTGACATCATAACCTGAGCTGAGGTTGTATGCTTAACCACCTGAGCCACCCAGACGCCCATTTTCCCATTTGTTAATTGCATTCTGATCTTGAGTTATATTTTTCATTTCTTTTTACTCGAAAAATTTTTTTTACCCTATAAACATTATTCAGTTTAACACCTCCATGTTTGCTACACTAAATAAGCTGGTCAAAGTTCTAGGTGACCAGGCATTCTACAACATCCAGACTCTATCAAAAGCCCCTATCTTTACCCTATTACTCTTTCCTACAAAATGGCAGGCAGTGAGACATGATGATAATGAGCTTGTGCTGTAGACTCTGGCCAGGTTTAAACCCCAGCTCTGCCACTTACTAGCTGTGTGACCTTGTCCAAATTCCTCAACTTTTCTGTCCATCAGTTTCCCCATACATAAAGTGGGAATATTAATAATGCCTAACTTAAAGGCTTTGTAAAAGGAACAAGTAAGTTTTTTCATGTAAAGCACCTTAAAAGTAATTGGAATATAGAAAGCATTCATTAGATACTATTGTTGTTATCCATCTCCTTCCAAAAAGATTATGAGACAGATCTCTAAGAGGCTTCTCTCTTTTTGGATGCAGGTTTCTGCTTTCTTTGATTTCTTCATCTGGTTATATGTTGCCATCTGCTTTCCATCTTGCAGAATTTTGTTGATATCTGTCATCTGGTGGCATGTCTACTCATATCTCTTTGGTCTTGAGTGTTGTACCATCATCAACTAGAGTTTCTAGAAGTAGCAGACATACACGTGTTCAATCTGCCAGGCTTAACTTAAAGTTTGCATTCTTTCTTAGTCACAATTTAAACATAGATATAAATACTTGAAAAGATTCAAATTATTTCTCCCACACCACCCTGACCATTTCATTTTTTTCTCATTGTTTAAAAATATTCCAAACAAAACAGTTGTTTCTCAGCAGTTTCCAGTCATGAGCTATGTGCAACAATCCCAGAATTACAAACTTAACGATGAATTGGACTCCATGGAGAGGCAGCCTTGGTAGATTGCTTTTCATCTTTTTACTTCTTTTTTATTTTTTTATTGTTTTTTATTTATTTTTTTGAGAGACAGTGCGAGCAGGGGAGGGTCAGAGGAGAGAGGGAGACACAGAATCTGAAGTAGGCTCCAGGCTCTGAGCTGTCAGCACAGAGCCTGACGTGGGGCTAGAACCCAGGAACCATGAGATCATGACCTGAGCCCAAGTTGGACGCTCAACCAACTGAGCCACCCAGGTGCCCCTCCTTTTCATCTTTTAAAAAGTTCTCCTTTAAAATTATTTTTCATATAAGCCTTTCTCTGAATGCATGCACTAGTTATGTAACAGCTTTTTATTCTATGCTCTTCTTACATCATTCACTTTGAATATAAGAGCATTTCTGATGATTTAAAAGTAGGGTAGGCTTTTGTGGCAGATGGCTTCTAAGATGGCCTCAATGATTCTTCACTTCCTCATGTTGACAGCCTGTGCATCTTCCTCTGCCTGACTAACCTGTTTTTAATCAATAAAACACATCAATGTGAAATGAAGAATGTCACTTCCATGATGAGGCTACAAAAGATCATGACTACTATCTTGCAAACAAACAGACTCTTTCTTGCTGGCTTCAGTGAAGTAAGTTCCTATGTTGGAGAGGTCCATAAGGCAAGAACCTGTGAGTGGCCTCCCACCAACAGCCAGCGTGGAGCGCCACTTTCTTCAGCCCTCAAGGGACCAAATTTTATCAACAACCCCATGAGCTCTCCATGCTGAGCCTTCAGATAAGACCCAGCCCTGATTAATACTTTAATTGTAGTCTTAGGAGAGACCCTGAAACCAGCAATGCTTAGATTGCTAACCCACAGATACTGTGAGATAGTAGGTATGTGTTGTTTTCAGGTGCTAACTAAGTTTATAGAATTTGTTATATCAATACATAACAAACCCACCTGGCTTTCCTTGCCTTTACCAATCATGCTAATAGCTCCGCTACCGCTTTAAGGACATAGTTTGTTTTATCTGTTTCTTTCCCATTCTGCGTATACTACATTCTCAGCTCCACAGCATTCAGAAGCTTCTTTTTCTGTTAGCATTTGAAGTTATATGTATAAGAGGACTAAACATATTTTTGATTGAAATTTGACAAATATCAAAAGTAATTCTTCTGTTAATAATAAAACTAGCATGTGCCATTTATCTGTAGCTTATATAAGTGATTTTGCATGATCTTCATTAAACTGTCGAGGAAACTTAATTCCACAGAACTTAAGGGATTTGTTCCAGGTTATATGTCTAATTAGTGGTAGAGCCCAGACTGGCATTTATGGCAGCTGACTCTAAATTTCTTCTTTTTATCCATTGCACTAGGTTGCAGAACCCCCTCCACCTGACTGATCAGCAACTCATATATTTGGACTATTTTACAAATGAAAATTTTCATATTTAAATGTTTTGTCTTATCAAATCATTCTCCTGCCTCATATATATTTTCCTCAAGCTAATTAATTCATCCTGTGTGTGTGTGTGTGTGTGTGTGTGTGTGTGTGTGTGTGTGTTTATTTTTATTTAGTTCTAAATGAGGCATACCATTTTTCTGGGAATCACAGCAAAAATATCTAAGATTCATGTTACATATATTTTATATTCCAAATTAAGTAAAGTCCCCCAGTGTCCAGTGGTCTCTGTTACCATTCTGCTTGCCAACACTTGTACCATTCTTTGTCCATTATGTTAGAAAAACCTGAATCTGAAAACCATTGATCATATTCAGAGCTCGTTCATTCCTATACCTGTTCATTCCCAGGAGATACATTGTTACCTCTCTGCCAGTTTATCAGCTTACAGATAATCTACGCCTTTCTTACTGTTAAATTTTAGGAGAGGATCCAGAAGGCTTAACTTTATGCTCCCATTATCTGCATGGATTCAACTAAAAGATTGAGCTATCTCAGCTTGCCTTACCATTTATTAAGCTTCTGCGAGAGATACTGGCATCATTTTTTTTACTTAAATTAACCTTTTCTTTCTTATAGAAAAGTTTTAAAATACTTAGAAGTATGTGCATCCTTAATACGAAAACCAGAGACCTCCTGGCAACACTGTTAAGTTCATGAGATACATACATTGACCTACACATACACCTATATGTATGAATATTTGTGTTTATTCAAAACCAACCCTTAATAGACATTGACAATAAGGTTTCGAACTGAAGCCTAATGAGGGTTTATGACCATTTCTGAGAATATACATTTTTTTCATAGTGACAAAATGGTTGAACTGTCATACTTTGGTTATAATCTCACTATTCTGCTCACTGGTGCATATTTTTCTCAGAGAAACATGCAGTTCACTCATAAGAACATCAGGAGAAAAAACAGGAAGCAGAACCATAACTCTAGATTTTTTGTTTCTTCATCTTTGCTTTTTTGATAATTACAGAAAACATATCTCGGGATGGACTTCTTAATAGGAACAAACAATACAATTCATTTTCCCCACTGGCTTTTACGGGGAGCCCCTTCATGCCGTGCTTTCTGGGATAAATTAAGAATGTTAAAAGGAGTAAGCAGGGAGTAGATATACTATCGTTTATGCACGTGTATGTGTGTGTATCTATACATTCATTTATAAAAATAAATACTAAGCAAAATCAGTATCATACTTATACTCTCTCTATATTTTATGTGCTGCTTGTTTTTTCACTAAAAATAAATCCCAAGAATTTCACTGTATTCATGAATATTTGTGAGAACATGATTATTAAGGATAGTATAATCTTCTATCGTTAGTCATTCACCTTAATTTTTTTTTTTGGCCCGGAAAAGTATTCCCTTTGAACACACAAACTGAGGTGGTAAAAGTTTAAGACGAAGACAGTCATCTATTTCTCTGTTTGTTATGTCTGGTGGGTTGGGATATTTCCACAAGGTGCCTTTGCTTGTGGAGAGATAGGAACACAGACGAGGGAAGCTCTGTTCCCCTCTCTCAGCATCCTCATCTCTCAGTGCTCTCCCCTCCATCTTGCTGTGCTTCCTTTTAGGCAACTAAGTATCACATTTCTTTTTTTTTTAATGTTTTTTATTTATTTTTGAGAGACAGAGAGAGACAACATGAGCAGGGGAGGGTCAGAGAGAGAGGGAGACACAGAATCTGAAGCAGGCTCCAGGCTCCGAGCTGTCAGCACAGAGCCCGACCCGGGGCTCGAACCTATGAACCGCGAGATCATGACCTGAGCCGAAGCCAGACGGACGCTCAACTGAGCCACCCAGGCGTCCCAGTATCACATTTCTGAACCTGGCAGTTCAAGTATGTGAATGGATGGGGAAGAAAGGAGCCGAGGGGGGAGAGGTGGTCATGGACTAGAAGTCTCCAAGACTGGCTGAGGTAGAAATAGTCCCCGCAGGGTAAGGACACAATTGAGGATTTCTCAATTTGTTTGTTTCATTAAAAAAAAGGCTCTGAGGTCTCAGAATTAGAGCCTGATGAGGAGTAGGAATGAAAATCTTTCCCTGTTATTTTTGGGCTTTCAGATCTTATTCTGGTTCCGAGGATGAGGCCATGTGATGTTTTATGTAAAAGGTGTGCTTGTTCATTCGATACCATCTACCAGGCAGTGAGTAGAGTCACCAGGGAGACTTTGGGATCTTGTCATGTTTGCCTTTAGTTTTTAGAGAGCTGTCACCCTTCTAATTTCTTTTTGTATTTTCAAGGGCATCATAGTGGAGATTTTAGAGGGGCTGAATCAGGCAAATCTCCTCTTCTATCACAATAACCCCGAATGTTACTTCTCTACATTTTAAATGTTTAAGAGTTATGTATATATTTTATATTTCAGTCTATTAACTTATCCTTCTTCTGCTGCTTTGGAGTAATAGGAGCCAAGTGCAAAGTAAAAAGTTCTAGACCACTGTTGTGTAAAGATGAAATCACAGTCATTTTCCCTTTCATTTGTGTGGTAATTACATAAGTGTAAAGTTCTGTTAAGTAGTTTATATTTTTTTCATTTGGAGCCAACTTTAGATAATTGCACATTTACAAGACCTACATTTTCATCCTAAATATTTCCTGTGCGAGGAATCATATCTCTTGCCAAATATAGAAGAAATAATTTTAGAACACACTCAAGGAACTTTGCATCTACTTATTTTACAAAGCAAATCCTCTATAAAAGTACTTTAATATATGTCTTCCACCCACATGATTTGTTCCCAACCTCCTACTTCAAAAGATAGCAAATCCAGTTGGATTAAGTACTAGGATTTAATATTAGATATTTCCCACAAGCATTACCTTGTAGACTGTCCTCCATCAGGATGTCACCTTTATTCTTTACTTGTTTGGTAAGGAGTGTTGGGAGACAGTCAACTGGAGAAGGTTGAGTGGCCCTGGGAAATATTTGACTGGTGAGACTTTTCCTTGTACAAAGCAGAAGGGAGCTGTAGAAGTGGCAGAGAGAGGCCTTAAGGCGTTAGAGGCCCTTCACATCCTCATCAAGGGACAACTTCATCAACAAAACTCTTCTCACCGGCATCTGTCAACTGCGCTCCCATTACCCAGTAATCTGTTATTTTCTTCTGTACACAAAATGGTTCACACACACCTACTAACACAGACACCGAAGCATGTTGTGCCTCGTTCACCTCTATGACTAGTTTAATTCACAACCAGTTTCACTGAACTGAAGCAAATCACACTGGACGAGTCAACTAAGAAAGTAGAACTGCTGTGCCCCATGCTGTTAGGAAGCTGGTGCCCGGGTCCTTAAAATAGCAGGCCTAAAACCAGAGCCTCATGCCTTTTCCTCTCAGAGCTCCGGGAAGAGCACGGGGTTGTGGAGTTTCTGACCATTTTACCTTCTCAGTGGTCCTCTTTTGAAAGCACTGGGCCTCCCTCCTACGGAGCTGACACAGCAGAGGTTAATTTTCTGTCTCTGGTGTCGTGTCTATATTTGCAAAAGAAAGTTATTCTATTTTAAAATGTTCTTCTATTTTGTGCCTTTTTGGAAAGCCTGATGTTTCTTTTCTCTTGTGGTTCTCTTTTCTTCCCCTATTAGCTGTGTTCAGTATCCAAAGAGTATAGGCAATCAAGCTGACTTCAGACCAGCTAAAAAAAATTTCGTAGTTGATGAAATGGGCGAATAATCTGTATAGATTTGTTTATAATGAGGGGAAGTCTTGGAAGCCCATTTCCAAAACAGCAGTGCTTTTTTTAAAGTTTATTTGTTTATTTTGAGTGGGAGGTAGGGACAGGGAATGAGTTAGAGAGAGAATCCCAAGCAGGCTCCATGCTGTCAGCACAGAGCCCGATGTGGGGGGTTTGAGCTCACAAACCATGAGATCATGATCTGAGCCAAAACCAAGAGTTGGAAATAATTGACTGAGCCGCCAAGGAACCCCAACAGTAGTGCTTTTTAAAAACACAATACCTAGAGTATCCCACCACTGAGATCAGCTTATTAAATTTTGTAAACATCTGAAGAAACTTCCAATATTGAAGAACAAAGTCCTGAAAATATATAGTCTCTTTTTCTCTCACCCTACCCTTCTGAACTTACTTCAGGTTTATACCCTGTGCTCATTCATCCAGCAATTGTGCATGGTCTTTGATCCTTAGGTTACTCAATGACAGAAGTGGTACACTTAATGTCCTGCTTCCTCCATCAAAGTCCAGTCTCTATATCTTTAAGATGGGAATAATAAAGCATGTCTGGGAAGGAAGATGTCTGTCATACTGATCAGTGTGCTGGAGGCATGGGGAGCTAGTGTTACTGCTACGTGAAATGGCAGCTACCTGGATTATCATCATCATTCATAAACTCTTCAGCTCAGTGGCTTAGCTTCTCTCCATTTCTTCTCTTATGAAGGTTTTTATAAAATGTGTCATTAACTTGGAGTTTGGGAAGGGGTATTTATAATAATTTTTTAATCTATACATTTATATGCATTGTTTTTAACAAGAAGGGGTGAAATATGGGGATTTGAAAGACATTGAAACTTCCTAGTCTTTTCTTTCTTTCTTTCTTTCTTTCTTTCTTTCTTTCTTTCTTTCTTTCTTTCTTTCTTTCTTTCTTTCTTTCTTCTTTCTTTCTTTCTTTCTCATTACAGAGTATATGAACTACTAAAAACCCAGATCTGGGGGGATATTGTATAGATAACTTACACTCAATGCATTACAAAATAAACTTATTACCTTTTCTCCTTCCCTACTTCCCCTCTCCTTCCCTCCCTTCCTTTCTTAAATCTCAGTCCTTCCACAGACATTTACTGCTCACATACTGTCACCAAATAGGATACCAGGGAATGAGCATGCAATCATGAGTAAGATAGTTACAGTCCCTGCCCTCATGAAATTTGCAAACTAGCTAGCAGACGCATTTAACAAATGAATTACAGAAACAATTAAATCAAAGTAGAGTTGGTAAGTGCAATGAAGAAAAGCTCAAAATTTAGTACAAGTAAATAATGTGCAGTGAAAATCCACCTCGGTCAGGGGACCGCCAATCCAGGAAGGATGAAGCAGGGTTGGAGAGGTTTCTAAGCAGAGTTAGCATAGTTTTACCCAGACTCATGCATCTTCTCTTTTATCTGTTTCCTTTCAAACACAATCATCCTCCCCGTCACCCAGGCTTAAAATCTTCACATTATTTTTGATACTTTATTCTTTTACCTCAACAAATAATCAGCCGCCCAATTTTCTTGATTCAGCATGTTCTTTCCTCTATTCTCATGAATGCCTGAATTCCCATCCTCATGACAGTAGTTATATCCTTCTTTACCATTTTTCCTACAGCTGTATTTTTTTCTTTCATTCAGCACATATTTATGAGCACTTTCTGGGAGCTAGGACTGCCAGTGACAGTATTACAGAATAGGACACGATAAACATGGTTGTCACAAAACCTACAAATCTAATACAGCGCTGTGGATCTGGTGCTGTAATCAAGTAGGGGCAGTGTGCTGAGCCCAGAGCGAAGGTTTCCTCTTTCCCGAAGAAGAGAGATTTCGATTGAAGCCTACAGGGTGAATAGGAATAAGCTACACGCAGGTGAGGCAGTTGGGTTGAATAAGGAACATCCAGTCAGAAGGGACAGCATGTGCAAGAATTGGAGGATGGGCATAGGTGACAGTAATGAAGTTAAATAGAGGTAAACGGGTGTCTATCATCCTAAATAATTTGGACTTTTTTTAATAGAGCCCCGGAGCTACTGAAATGTTCTTGCAGGAGAGTTAAGGAGCAGAAGGAGTTGGGGAGTGGACTAAAAGGGGATGCTGAAGTAAGATATAAGAACAGAAAAAAGTTTGGTGAGGAAAGTGATGAATTCATTTTGTTTTTGTTTTATTTTTCTCCCAACTGGCCTTCTCACCTTCAGTATCTTCCCCTTCCATAGCTTCCAATCCTCGTGCATGCTGCTACCAGGTTAAGTCCCTGGAACACCCTTCTGTTCCCAATTTAAAGACGTTTAATGACATATCCACTCAGAGAATAAAATCTGAATTCCTCATTCTTTTATTCAAAACTGGCCCCATCTCTGTTTTAAAGCTTGATTTTTAGTGTTGCTCTTTATGTCTTCCAGGCTGTAACCATACACTCTGCTCTTGAAGCTCTCCTACAACCATGCCTTTGTCTTAGGCTCCCTCCCCCTTTCCTGTTCGCTGCTTACATACTTAAACCTTCTCCTCCTCAGGTTGTTACTCAGGATAACTTCGCCTGTTTCCACTGAGAGTAATTTCCCTTTTCTCTGAATCCTCAGTATGATACAATTCACAGTATAATAGCATTTGTCACCTCCCCCATATGGTAGGACTATTTAGAGAGGCAAGACATGAACTCTGGAACTCAACTACCTGGATTCAGATCCTAGCTCTGACATTTCCTGGCTGTGTGATACTGAGCACATCTCTTAAATTCTCTATGTGTCATTCCTTCTCTGTAAAATAATGTTCCTACAGTATAAGGTATTATGGGGATTAAATAAGTAAATACTATAAAAATGCTTAATTTCATGTCTAGCAATTGTGCTATGTAAACATTTGGTATGATCATGCCATTATTTTGATCATATACACTAGCATCCCCTCCTCTAAACTGTGACCTGATGACCTAATGCACATCGGATTTATTCTTACTTCTAAATCACTTATTGCCTCACACGGAGTAAATAATATGTGAATTAGAATCACAATGATTAGTGAATTGTAATTGAACTTTTCAATTAGTTTATTTTGAATATAACATTTTCTTTGTTAAACTGGCTAAAATGATAAATGACCAAATATTTAATATATATAAATCTTCTGTGAAGCACACATAGTATATGGAAAAGCATGCCTTCTCCGGTTTTACACTGATTCAGGGACACCCCCCTCCATACAGTAAACTACAGTATAAGATAAAGTAAAAAAGTATACAGTTAAAATGTGATTATAGGAATTCAGAGAGAGTGGGTGGAAAAATCAGGAAAGGATTCACTGAAATAAGATGTAACTTTTAGAACAAAGTGTGCGTAAATTGATCTCCTGATGGTATTAGCCAAAATTTATTGAATGCTCACTCGATGCACCAGGCACTATGTTTATCACTTCAAACTTCCAAACAGTACCTCCTGGAAGTATTAGTGTTGTGTTCATTGTAAAGATGGGAAAACTGAGGCATAGCAGGGCAGTGTTAAGTAATTTGTCAAAGTCACACAATAATAAGGAACAGAGTCAGGATTGGAACCCAGAGAGACTGGATTCAGAGCCTGTGTTTCTCTACTACAAAATTAGGAGTTCTACTTCACTACTGCTGAACCATTTCTAAAAATATATTATACTAAGTCCAACAGAGTTTCACTTTCTGTGATTTAGCTTATACCTCATCTATGGATATTGAAAAAATTGACTATTATTCTTTCATTGATTTCTGACTGACTCAATCTTTTATTTACAGTAATCCCGAAATTCTTCATCTGTGAAATAAAAGTTTGAAGCTGCAACAGTGGTTCCTGAACAATTCAAGAACAATTTTTCCCTTCAAAATTAAAAAATACAGACTTTTATATTACATTGTTCACCCTTTGCTTATCCATTCCCTTATTCGTTGTTCAGTGTGCAATGGGAAACTTTGCAGTAAGTCACAGGATTTTGCAGCTTCCAAGAATCCACTGGGCTAGAATAATCTTTAGAGGCATTTCTAGTGGAAACACTTGAGATTTTGTATATTCTAGACGTTAGAAGACTAACTTAGACTTTTCTGCCATGAGAAGGAACACGTGATCCCCTAAACCTTTAATCTTCTATCAAGTTTTCAGTTTTTTTCCTCCTAAATTTTCCCTTCTTCCTTCAGTTCAGAATCCTTCCTGAACAATACAACCTCTTTTGCAGAACTTATAATTACTATCAGACCCTTGTGTAAAGGAACTATTTCTAAAATACGTGAGCTAAAACTTAGAATACGCCTTTACAGAATTTTAACTTGTGAAAATAGTCCATAAAAGAACTGTTTTTTATACCAATTTTTGGATGACTCCAAGCACATTCCTGGTATATTGAATTTTAAAATCAAATCTTTATCTCTGTGTTCAGCATAGATCGAGTAAATAAGAAAATTAAGGGCAAATAATACCACGTATATGCAAAGCAACATTATCTCAGGACCACACCTGTTTTTACCTTCCTTTGATTTCTTCATAATGCCAGCCTCTTTGCCACTCCTTGAGAGTTTAATTCTAATGGTATTGGGAGTACTTAGTTTAATATCTTCATACGGTGGAACTACTTGAAAAATACCAGCAGAGAGTTATAGGTAATGTCATTCTTGGCCCTACGAGAGCGAGAAGATGTCAGCATCCACTTCCTGTCCCCCAGCCATGCTTTATGTTTCCCAATATTTATATCTTTGGAATAAAAAACCTAAAATAACACCAGGGTTTTAGGAATAGTTATATTTTTCTGTTATGAGGACCTTGTTTTCCGCAAAATCAGTTCAGGCCATCTGCTCCAACATGAGAGTCTACATTTTTCTCAACAGCATTTATTCTTTAGATTGCTAAACCAGGGCCTGTTACTATTCTACGAGGGCTTGTTCAAAACCACCAGCAGCATATGAAAGGTAGCACATACAGTGCCTTGCACGTGCCTTTTGGCCACCACTGGAAGTGGCCCCGTGCTCTGAATCCCACTGAACTTGCACGGGTGTTCATACAGCACTTGTGCAACGTTAATACAACTCCTCACCTCCAGGTCTCTCTTTTTCTCATTAGCCTTTGGATCTAGAGCTTTTAGTATAGTGTCCAGCTCATGACAAATGCTTCATTAATATTTGCTCAGTGAAACTCTGGAGTGAGAAGAGGGGGGAGTTAGTGAAGAGGTTGAGCCGAGTGTGAAGTGAAGGAATTGATACGGAGTGGTTGATTGTTTGGGGAGCACAGTGCAGGCTGATCCTTGCAGGGCTAGTTCAGACAGGAAAAAGGTGCTGCCAGCAGTGTGGAGGTGGGAACTGGCAAGACCCCAGTGGAGTATGACCACGGAGGCCAGCCTGGCTGGCCCACTTGGGGAAATAAAGAGAGTTAAGTTTGAATGCACCAAAGGCTTGGAGACAATTAATAGAAACTCCTGAAAGTTAGAAGTTAAGGAACTTATGTTTGATTGGAAAGCAATAGGGAGACTCTACAGTCCTTTGATTTGGACGATGACTTATCAAAACACTTTTTTTATAAAGTTTTATACAAAAAGATGTGTGCTTACGTCAAAATTCACATATGTTAAACATCAGGTTATGAAATACTGATTTTAGTCTCTGGGTCATCAGTTGATCCTGAAGGTCTCTTTTCTTTCTCTTCTCATCCCACAGGTTGTTATTTTGTACTTTGAGCCAAGCACATTTCGCTGTATTCTCCTAAGATGGGTCCGTCTTCTCGGTTTTGCTACTGTTTATGGAACTGTCACTCTCAAGCTTCACAGGTATATTTCCTGAGTTTTTATTCCCAGGGGAGGATCAAAGTGGCTTAGCATGTCATTGCAAGCTGGGTCAGCCACATAAATGGTTTAATTTCAAGAATTTAGATAGCAGGACGATATATATTTTTCATGTTCAGGGCAATATCGTTAAGATTCTCTAAGAAAATCTTTAATGCAACTGAACTTGAACAACAGCCTTTAATAAAATATGCCATTTCTCAATAAAAAATAGAGTGAATGCAAGACAGTATTTACTAGCTAAGACTAGGAAGGAAGACAAAGACAGTAGAGCTGAAATAATAGTCTAGGTTCAGAGCTACCAAAGAATCCTTACATAGTAGAACTGAGTAATATGTTTACTTGACAGAGACTACTGTTCTCTTCATTTGTGAATCACATGCCCTAGGGTGATCTGATTTTCTGTGGATGAATTTCAAAAACAAAAGTGTTCTTGACTTCTCTCCTTAATCAGTGTTCTCTAGTGATTATCAACATTATATATTAGAGAATAGCATAAATTCTTTTATACTTAGTTTCAAAACCACCTACTTTTGTTAATGTATATGATAAATATGAAGAAGAAAGAGGCAATATCATACATTACCTCTGCACAGAAGGGTTTCCCTTGCCTCCTCTTTCCAAACTCTCTCAGTGCAATGGTGCCAAAGACCATCAGAGAACATAATTTCTCCCACACGATACGTCTGCGGCTCTGTAGAGGAAAATGTTTATGCTGATTAGCTTTAGAGCTGTTTTTATAACCATAGTAAGCCATTCATATTTCTATGCTAATTTGATCATTAAGTGTTTCTCAATAAAAGTATTTTAATATGGCTCAGAAAACAGTTTACCTTAGAGCCATAATATGTGTTCTCTTTGTCTTTAAATGTCCCCCTTTCAGTCTTTCTTTCTTAAAATGTGATCGTTGTGCTGTCTATTACACAAGAAGCTCCATTTCTTTTCCTGGTTGTTGATTTTTTGTCCTGTTTTGTTTTGTTTGTCTTATTTCATTGGTACTTATTTACTGGGAATGCTTCAGACTATCTTTTTGGAATAAATGTAAATATCCTTAACTCCCAAGATTCCTTTATTTTACAGATGGATACAGAACATTGGACTTGGTTTTAGGAAATCTAGCTTACATCTCAGTTCAGCCTCTAACTCTAGAAAAGCATAGGCTTCTATTTCCGATAAATGGAAAGGATTGGACCAATCTCTAATGTTCTTTCTGACAATTCATTTTCTTCTTTCTACATCACAGCACACTTTGCTATTATGTTCTTGTAGTCTTCAAGTGTCTTCCAGTCTCCGTTCCTTATATGATAGCTATTTTTCAGCTGGTGGTCACCAAAGGAAATGAGGAATCATTGTTATTGCCTCTAACAGACAATAAGCCTTCTGGAAATTCTGAGAGAAAGGATGGCCTCTTCAGACTTACAAATTATCTTTTACTCTATGAGTCTAACACTTAGCATCTCTTGGATCCTTTATCATAAAGAACAGTTTGTTTATTTAATTGTCTTCTTCATTTTTACCTAATTTACTTTCTCTTTGAAGTAAAGGCCTTACCATTGAATCCCCACCTCTTAGCACAATGACCAATACATTGGAGGTGTTTAATATACATTAGTCGATGATTGAATGAAAAAAAAATGTCAGATGCAGTCTTGGAAGCTGCTTCCAACAGTTCTCTCCACACATAATACATTCATAGGCCCCTGACTCACTGTATGTCCCCAAGTGTCCAGAACATATAACTCTGTGGTCTGTAAGATGCTGTTCGGTAGGATGCAAACATAGTATTAAATAGCACTGAATCATGTAATGAGAAAATTACTTCCGTTTAGATTCTCTTTCCATACTTCTGATTATATCCACGAAAAAAATTAGTGTGGAACTAGTAGGTCTCTAACACCTGCCAAACAGTTTCTAACTCTCCTTTGCAACAAAAAACAGATCAAGATTTAGGCTCACAGCTGTGCACTGCCATGCTATCTAGATGATAACTATCAACTCTCTCATTATATTTCTATACTTACTTTCTATTTCTGGATTATCAGTTCTTCATTGAAAGTAGCAATATAAAATTTTCTTTAAAATATTTTAAAGCAATCAATAGAAATTGATTTAAAGAATATATAGCTAGTACGCAGACCTAGGCAGAGATCTTGAATGTGGTCTGCAAATGACTGGAATTTGAGAAACTAGATTAGTTCATTATTCTTTTGTTTATTTTAAAGACTGGAATTAAAAGCTCTCTTGGACCGTGTATCTTTAGGAGACATTGTAGTGAAGAGTGACCCCCACCAAAGGCTTAAATTGAATACTAACTGTTTATAACTTAATGAGCTGAATAATCCTCATCCTGTCTGGAACATATGGCTTTATATTATACTGTTTTCGTCCATATTGTTTAAATTTAACTGATTCCGATATTGTTTAAGTCCATAAAACTGAACAGTTAGAATCCCAGAGCAATGTGAACAACCCACTGAAAGTGATGGCTGAACCAGCTTTGTATTCTCCATCCTTAGTTGTGCATCTTGCCCATATTTATATATTTAGATATTTGTTAAGTGAATGAATGGGTGGATGATTATAGTGAATGAAGAAGCTAGGGGTATCTTTGGTTGGTATCTTTTAGATTTAAGCTACATGTGGCCCTGAAGAAACGACTTCTAAGATTTTGTAGTATCATGATAAAGAAGAAAGACATAAATCCTAACAAATCCAAATTTGAATTTCAATTGTGCCCTTAACTATTTATACAACCAAGAATAAATTATTTTAATAACTGAAAATCGGTTTTCTCACCTCACTTGTAAAGTTGTTGTAAAGATTGAACATGATTGGAATATATGTAAATATATCAAGGGAGAGGGGCTACTATGGCTAAATGAAGCAAGAAGGAAATTCATCAAAAGGATATGGAGAAACTGAACTAGGCTTTAGAAACCTGATCCAAGGTAGATTGAGGGATCAAGACAGTATAGTGAATGCCACATATCATTTTCACAGAACTTCATTTTTCATTCAAGATTTTTTAAAGGTAAATCCTACCTCTCTAGGCAGAATATTCTAAGGAAATTATCAGTACAGACCTATAAAATGACTGCTATAGTCACTTAAGAATAGGACAGCCAACAAAGACCTGAGTTTTTGTTTTCTTTTAGTCACTTCCCTCAAGCATTAGTAAAATTGTAGAACATTTCTTTCTCCATCTCTTGGTTTCTCACTGATTGATTGTAGTGTTTACAGAATTCCAGTAGCTCAGAAAACTCAAACAAATGTGAAAAAGGATGCCATCTCACTCTGTCCCAGAAATGATATTATTAGCCTGAGATGGGGACTTAAAGATTCCATGTACTTTTACCAAACCTTCTACTTTTTAATTTGGTGATCTCTCCCTATACTTGAGAGGCATACAGTCGAAGACGACAATGCCAAACTAAAGGAAAACTGCAAGAGCCTTTTGTTCACTAACAGTGCAATATAGGGGTGTAACAACTTGGGGGCAGCCGGGTGAGAGCGGTTTGCCCCTTCACAGAGGCAAACGTTTATAAATGACATATAGAATCCCTATCCCATGATAGAGATAAAAAAACAGACCAAGTTTTTTTGTTGTTATTAATATTGCCTTTAATTCTCTATAGGCAAAATGAGTCCCTTTGCTGCCTACATCCTAGGGCAAATCAGTCCCACTGCCCCACCTCATGGGCAGGCCATTCAGGCAGTGCATTTTATTTGAAGCTGAGACTGTTTAGTTTTGGGGGGGGGGGGAAGAAAGAAGGACAAATGTCAAGTTTTAGCTTGCTTAATATGGATCAAAAGGGAAAATAGACCAGAAGTAGGAAAAAATGAAGGAGGTTCATTGATAAAAAGGAGTTTTCTTCAAGAACCATATATATGTTTGAGTTGGGACATGAATGATATAGGACCGATCTAAAAGAACATCTAGCACCTCCATGGATGTGTGTGTTGACAGATTACTTACTAAGTTAAGTTGGTTTGTCTTAAGAAAATTGGAAAGGCAATATCTCTAGGTTTAGAAAAGCCGAATATAATTTCAGGAGGCAAAATTAGGAAATGTTTTAAAGGATAGGAGGTGGAAAGAGATGAAGAAACTTAATACTAAAGAAACATTTTCCTATTCCCTGCAATACAGTTTCTGGAAACCAATTACCGTTTTCCTTTTTCCAAGGCTAATCAAGGAAAAAACAAAAGACTTTTGTTGTACTATATTTAAAATGAATATTTCAGCAAGCTGTGAGAAAGCCTTCTTGTGGGTCTGGACTAGGGATTTTCACTTCATACATTATTCAGTATTCCTTACTCTAGCTACAACACAATACATAGCAGTTTTCTCTACTGTGCTCATTAGCACCAAATATTTACACTTTGTGGGAAGAGTTTTATTTTATTTTATTTTATTTTATTTTATTTTTGGTAAATTTTGAAAAGCGACTAGAAGATATTTATATTTATTTATTTTATGTATTCTTTATAAGGATACATAAAATACAGTAAGATATCTTACATTTTTGAAAGAACAAAAGAAAGAAAAGCAAGTGTGTGACTCTTAAAGAAGTGAAGAGCTTGTAATGAGGTGAAGGTTGCCTTCTTTAGCTTACATAATGATAACCACTGGCTGGCAGGCAATTTGAGATAGGAACCTAGCCAAATTAGACTGTCTATTAGCTGCAGAACTATCTGCCTTAACGGACCATTGAGCAAGGTGTTAGTTAGCCCTCATTTGTGTAAGCCAAAAAAATAACAACTTTTGTTCTTTGGTGATTGAGCAATTACTTCTGGGCATACACAAGTCCTCTAAAAATCTTGCAGTTAATCCAGCTCACAGATGAATGATGTTTAAGGTCCCAAATCATGGCCCATAGGGGTTTGAATATGAAATGGTTTCAAAATGGATTTAGCCAGTTGCCCACCTGAACTAAAATAATATATCAATTAAACATCCTCTGAACATGTTAACCATTGCCATTGCATTTTGACTAGGAAATGGGAAGAGTTTACCATGATGGTGATTACAGGTCCTCCTCTCTGCTGAGTTCACTGTGATTCATCATCTTTTCTGGATGCCTATTCTGGATGTAGAATACCTTCACATGGAGAATTACTCATAGTAACATTTCTTAAGAACCATATTGATTCAGAGAAAAGGGACTCATAAACTTCTGAGGAAGGTCTCTTTCCCTGTCAGAGTGGTATTTGGATATTGTTAAAGGAAAAAAAAACTGATTCTGACACTAATTAAAGAATGGTAAGACAGGCTTCATTCAGGGGTCAACAACAATGGAGTTTTACAGCAGGGGAGAGAGACTGAGCTCAAATCTGAAGACAAGGAAGTGGTGATTTACAAATAAGGAGCAGTGGATGGAAAACTACTAAGAGAAAGCATCAGAGGCAAAGAAGAATTTCTTGCTAAACCAATTTGATAAGAGTCTTGCCAAGGTGGTCTCGGATATCAAGAGTGTGAGATTCTCACAAAACTGACTTAATGAGACTCTTGCTACAATTGGGCAGTGTAGACAAGGGAAATCCCAAGATTGGGCCCAGTCATGCAGAAGATTCAGAAGAGCCTGGCTAAAGCATGATTAAAGAGAGTGTCTTTGTCAATAGAAAACTAAGTAAGTTCCAAATTCAAAGAAAGTTACTTAGCCTCAGAGGCAAACTACAAAATACCCAAGGCTTTACCTCATATACCCATACTTTGCACTTACTAGAAAATAACTAGGTGCCCTATAGAAAAATGACATGCTTAGGATGAAAATTTAGAAAATAAAAGTTTCAAGTTCATGTTTCAGTACTATGTCTAATATTGGCATTTTAAGAGGTTTGGAAAGAAAATTAGATTTGTAAATAATTTGACTTTCTCTTTACGTGTTTCTTGTTCATTGAGTGCCAACCAAGGCTTTGTGAGATTAAGATTTAAATAGTTTCCCTAGAGATATTTTTACCACTTTAAATTATTTTCAGTGAGACTGGAAAGATCAAAAGACATTTGGCTCTTGACAATATAAATTTACGCCATAATTTTCATTAATTCAAGAAGCATTGTCATAGAATGCACCGTATAGACTCACACTAATGCACCGAACTATTTGTGTGCTACCCTAATTCTAATTAACTTTCAGAATGTGTGTAGTTACATACCTTAGCTTTGAAGGCCTTACATTTCTGTCATTCTGATCACTCATGTACTTGGAAGGACCTAGAAAAAGTGAGGTCTTGAAAACCTGAGAAATCAGCAGATTGTGTCCTCTCGCTTGTCCTTCCTACACTCATCTCCCCTTTCTTGGCATACCTGTAATCCATCCAGAGCTTTCTGAGACTGAGTCCTGTGGGTCTTTGCATACAGCCAGTCCTTATGAATGACTCCACAGAAGCCATGAAAATAGAGTCCTCCAGGCTCCCGGGAGTTACTCCTTGATTATACAGTCTCTAACTGAAGAATAAGACAATTCCCTCAGCCCATTCCTTTCCATCAGCCCCTTCTAAAGACTTCACACTGCCCCGTCGGGCTTCCCGTAGGACCCAAGGTTTGGCCCAGCTGAATGGTCCTAAATATTGTTAATTATGTTGGTATATTCTTGTCACTTTCAGAAGCTAATTAAGGCTTGCTGGCTTGAATAGCTTCATTTATGAATTAATATGCTTAATTTAATCCACTCACAGGAAGTAAAAGATTTGGGATATATAAGCATATTGATAAAAGAGGTCTTTTATTAACTAGAGGTCTGTATTCGTACAGAACTTTTAACAGCAATGCGTAACTTTTCAGTATACTTAGAAACAAAAACAAAATTCATTTTTTAATTTTTCTATTTTTCAGAACGTGTTAAATACTAGACATGTGTAAAATGAAAACATATCTCAGAAAACTAAAGAGATTTAAAGTGTATCTTATTTTGTCTGACTTCAGGTGTCCTACTTGATTTTTTGTAATGCATAATTTTGAAACACCCTTTATTTTATAATATCTACATTCAAAGCTTTTCAATATTAATCTTCTCAATTTGATTTTGAGATTATATATATGTATGTATGTATGTGTTCTAATTCTAATCACCGCATAGGCATTTTATGTCAAGATTTCTGGAAATGGGTTTGAATTAGAATATATAATTTTGGGGCTATGTGCCACATTGGAAATGTGGGATTTTTTTTTTTTTTTACTGCCTTGACTGTATGGTTTCACCTTGTATGTGTGTGTGTGATTCTCTGTGTGTGTTAATTGACATTAAAATTACAAATAAAAACCCATCTAGTGATTCCGAATTAGTACTTCTTGGACTATAGTTGATAAATACTTTACCTTAATGTTCTTTGTTAGAGACTGGATGCCCTCATGTGGAAATGTTTCTTTTCCTCATGTGAAGTAGATGTAAGAGAATAAGAGAGAAATGAGATTAACTTATTCATGTAACAAAAAGAAGGGCAGCCAAGCGTTAAAGGCCGCAGTGAGTGCTCACAGCAACAGGACATACACTAAAACTGGAAGGATGCAGAGAAGATTGGCATGTTCCCCGTGCAAGGATGCCATGCAAATTTGTGAAGCATTCTGTACTTTTGACTAATGGCATGCTGTAACAAATATGGGAACTAAACATTTAAAAAATTTTTTGATTTCTTTAAAATATAAACAAAAAGGCCACGGAGAGATGCTTCTGCATGCTGTTTGCTGCCATCTTCCTGCTGGTGTCTGGGCCCAGAGGCAGGGGCTTGGCTGGCCTTATTACACGGACATGCCCATGGCCTTCCTGACACACCATCTGGTCACCTGGCCTCTGGGTACCCTGCTGCCCCTCACCCAGCATTTCTATGTGTCTGGTCCCAAATACCTGAGTTGTGTTTACATTTTCCTTCAGTTCAAAATCATCTCTAGTTTGAATCATTCTTTGACCCACAGGTTATTGGTTATTTAGTTTGCAAATACTTGAGAGATTTTCCATAAATCTTTGTTTTTGATTTCTAATTTGATTCTGTTTTGGTCAGCACACATATTTTGTATGACTTGAATCCTCTTAAATTTATTGAGACTTCTTTGATGGCCCTGAATATAATCTCTCTTGGTAAATATTCCATGGAACATGGAAGTATGTGTCTTCTGTGGTTTTGTGGTTTAATCATTTTGTTCATCTTTTATATCCTTATTCATTTTCTATATATTTGTTCTATTGAGAATAGTTGGAAATTTCATATTGGCCTGTTTTCCCTCACAGTTGTTTCAGATGTTTTGAAGTTCTTCTCAGATGCATAAACCTTTGGAGTTGTTAGGTCCTATTCATGGGATATGAATTCATGTCGTATTCATAATGATAAAAGATTGACTCCATTATGAAATGAACTTCATTGTCCCTAGTAATATTCTTTGCTCTAAAATTTACCTTGCCTGATATTAATATAACTATGTATTATTTCTTGTTATCAGTGTTAACATGTTACATCTTTTTTCCCATTATTTTAACTTTAAACCTTTTGTTTTATATTTAATGTGCATTTCTTGTGGAAAGCTTATAGTTAAGTCTTGTCTCTTTAACTCTAGTCTGACAACCTCTGTCTTTTAATTTGTGTATTTAGACTACTTTCCTTTATATAAGACTATTGTTAAGCTTGTGATTTTAGATACTATTACCTATGTAATACCTTCTAACATGTCATTGATGTGCTTCACCTCTGGTTACCCTAATGTCCATCACACAGAATTCACATGTGTCCCATCCAAAAGACGATTTAAGCTAACAAGGAATTTAACACTAGAAACTCAACTATTCTAGAAATTCCTAGATAATGCAAAATACAAAAACTGACTCAATAAGAAATAAAAAATTTAAACAGATCTGAAACAAGTAAAGACATTGAATTAGTAATCAAAAATTCCCTCTCTCCTCTCCACCCCCAAACCAGTACTGGAAGGCCTCACTGATGAATTATATCAATGATTTAAGGAAGAATTAACACTAATTCTTTGCAAACCATTCTGAAAAATAGATAAGGCAACATTTCCTATGCATTATAAGAGGCCAATGTTACCCTGATACCAAAAATAGATGAATACATGACAGGAAAACAAAACTACAGACCAATATCTTTTATGGATATAGACATAAGAAATCTCAACCCAGACAGAACCCAGCATCCTCCATAAAGGATCATATATCACAACCAGGTGGGATTTAGAGGATGAATACAAAAATCAATAAATGTAACAGAGTATATTAACATAATAAAGAACAAAACCACATGATCATCCCAACAAATGCAGAAAAAGCATTTGACAAAAATCCAACACACTCTCATGATAAAACACTCAGCATACTTGGAATGGAAGGGAACTTCCTCATCCTGATGAAAGTTATCTATGCAAAACCCACAGCTGACATGACACTTAATGATGAAGGACTGAAGTCTTTACCTCTAAGATTAAGACCAAGACAAGAATGCTTGCTCTTGCTACTTCTTTTCAATATTGTTCTAGAAGTTCTCACCTGAGCAGTTAAGTTCCAAAAAGAAATAAAAGATATCCAGATGGAAGAAAGAAGTAAAACT
Organism: Suricata suricatta; assembly: GCF_006229205.1. Classification (NCBI taxonomy): domain Eukaryota; kingdom Metazoa; phylum Chordata; class Mammalia; order Carnivora; family Herpestidae; genus Suricata; species Suricata suricatta. Next base: position 123,133,908 of record NC_043709.1, read on the forward strand.
ATTTGCAGATGAAATAATCTTCTGTAGAGAAAAATCCTAAGGAACCCACCAAAAACTATTAGAACTAATAAACAGGTTTAGCAATGTTGCAGATTGACAACAAAATCAATTACAAGATTGACAAGCAAAATCAGTTGTATTTTACACACTAGCAACAAACTAAAACTGAAATTAAGGGGAAAATTTCATTTACAATAGCATAAAAATAAAATATGTAGGAATAAGTTTAACAACAGAACTGCTAAAAAGTTGCCCTGAAGGCTATAAAACACCATGAAATTAAATTAAAGAAGACCTAGATAAATAGAAAGACATCCCTTGTTCATGGTTTGGAAAGCTTAGTATTTTCAGATTGCTGTCTTTCCTAAATTGAATCAGCCTAATTCCTATTAAAATCTCAGCTAACTTTTTTTGTAGAAATTGACAAGCTGGTTCTAAATTTCATATGGAAATGCAAAGGGACTAGAATAGCCAAAACAATCTTAAAAAAGAAGAAAGTTGGAAGATGCATACTTCCTGACTTTAAAACTTACTTCAAAGCTACTGCAAGAAGAAGAGGCGCCCAGATCAATGCCAGGTTTCTCCAGACCAAAGAATGACCTCTACTGTACACTATTTATAAAAATTAATTCCAAATGGATCAAGAACCTAAATGTAAGAGCTAAAGCTATAGACTGCTTAGAAGAAAACATAAATATTCATAGTCTTGGAGAGAAACCTAAAGCACAAGCAAAAAAAGAAAAAAGTAGGTAATTTGGACTTTATCAAAATGAAAAAAGTTTGTGCATCAAAGGATATGATCAAAAAAGTACCAAAGTAACAGGAGTACAAGGGTTGACAAAATGGATAAAGGGTAGTGGGAGATATAGGCTTCCAGTTATGGAAAGATTAAGTCACAGGAATAAAAGGGACAGCACAGGGAATATATCAATGATATTATAATAGCATTATATGGTGACAGATGGTAGTTACACTTGCAGGGATCATAGCATAATCTATGAACTTGTGAAATTACTACCTTGTACACCTGACGCTAATGTAACATAGTGTATCAACTATACTTCAATAAAAAAAAATTAAGTGAAAGAATGAAGGTAAAAATCATATCAATAGGTGCAGAAGTAGCATTTGACAAATTCAACATCCATTTATGATAAAACTCTCAACAAAGCAGGTAGAGAGGGAATGCACTAAAGGCCATATATGATCACAAGGCCACAGCTAACATCATACTCAGTTGTGAAAAACTGAAAGCTTTTTCTCTAAAATCAGGAACAAGATAAGGATGCCCACTTTTACCACTTTTATTCAACATAGTACTGGAAGTCGTAGCCAGAACAATTAGGCAAGGAAAGGAAATTGAAAGCATCTTGGGGTGCCTGGGTGGCTCAGTCGGTTGAGCATTCCGCTTTGGCTCAGGTCATGATCTCGCAGTTCGTGAGTTCAAGGGCCGCGTCAGGCTCTGTGCTGACAGATAGCTCAGAGCCTGGAGGCTGTCTTCAGATTCTGTGTCTCCCTCTCTCTCTCTGACCCTTCCCTGTTCGAGCCATCTCTCTCTTTCTCTCTCTCTCTCAAATAAAAAAAAGAAATTGAAGACATCAAAATTGGAAACAAAAAAGCAAAGTTATCACAACTTGCAGATGACGATATATACAGAAAATCCTGAGGACACCACCAAAAATCTATTAGAACTAATAAATGAATTCAGTAAAGTTACAGGATATAAAATCAACATGCAAAAACCTGTTGTGTTTCCTCTACACTAATATCAAACTATCATAAAGAGAAATTAACAAAACAGCTTATTTAAAATTGCATTAAAAAGAGTAAAATACCTAGGAATAAATTTAGTCAAGGGACCTGTACACTGAAAACTATAACACACTGATGAAAGAAATTGAAGACATGAACAATTAGAAGGAATGAAGATGGAGGCATTATGTCCCCTAATCTCAAAAGATATTACAAAGTTATGGCAACCAAACAGTATGGCATTGACATAAAAATAACCACAGAAATGGAACAGAAGACCATTCAAAAATAAACCCATTCACACATGGTGAATTAATTTACAACAAAGGAAGCAAGAAAGAGGAAAGGATAGTCTCTTCAATAAATGATGTGGGGGAAACTGGACAGCCACATGCATAAAAATGAAACTGAATCATTATCTTACACTATTCACAAAAACTAACTCAAAATGGATTAAAGATTTGAATGTAAGACCTGAAACCATGAAACTCCTAGAAGAAAACATAGACAATAAACACCTTGATATCAGTCTTTGCCATGATTTGGAATTTGCAATGGCTTTTATGAAGCAAAAATAAACAGGTGGGACTATATCAAAATAAAAAGCTCCTACTCAGCAAAGGAAACCATCAACAAAATGAAAAGGTAACCTACTGAATGGGAGAAAATATTTGCAATTCATATACCTGATAAAGGGTTAATAATCCAAAATATATAAAGAACTCATAAAACTCAATGATAGGCGTGTCTAAGTGTCTCAGTCAGTTGAGCATCTGATTCTTGGTTTTGGCTTAGGTCATGATCTCACAGTTCCTGGTTTTGAGCCCCCTAGGGGCTATGCAGTGCCTGCTTGGGATTTTATTTTATCATAGCCCCAAACTTGAACCAACCCAATGTCCAGCCACAGAAAAATGTATAAGTATGTTGTTCCTGACGTGATGGAAGTGTGCATTATATAAGATGTTGCATTCATCAAAAGTCATTGTTTTGTGCACTGATTTGTATACTTTGTTCTGTGTAAATAAATTTAACTTTAATAAAAGAACTGGAGGTTCATTTGGTTGAGCATCCAACTCTTGATTTTGGCTCATGTTCTGATCCCAAGGTCATGAGATTGAGCCTTGCATCCAGCTCTGTGTTGAGCATAGAGTCTGCTTAAGATTTTCTTTCTCTCTCTTCCCTTCTTCCTATCTCTCATGTGATCTCTCTCTCTCTCTCTCTCAAATAAAAAATATCTATATACCAAAAAAAGTGAAAAGAAACCCCATAGAATAGGAGAAAATATTTGCAAATCTGATAAGGGTCTGATATCCAGTATATGTAAAGAAGTAATACAACTTAATAACTAAAGGACAAAGAATCCAACTTTGTTTTTTTAAAATAGTTTATTGTCAAATTGGTTTCCACACAACACCCAGTGCTCTTCCCCACAAGTGCCCTCCTCCATCACCACTACCTCTTTTCCTCCCTCCCCCTTCCCCTTCAACCCTCAGTTCATTTTCAGCATTCAATAGTTCTCAAGTTTTGCGTCCTTCTCTCTCCCTAACTCTCTTTCCCTCTTCCCCTCCCCCTGGTCCTCCATTAGGTTTCTCCTGTTCTCCTGTTAGACCTATGAGTGCAAACATATGGTATCTGTCCTTCTCCGCCTGACTTATTTCGCTTAGCATGACACCCTCGAGTTCCATCGTCTTTCCTACAAATGGCCAGATTTCAATCTTTCTCATTGTCATGTAATACTGCATTGTGTGTGTGTGTATATATATATACCACATCTTCTTGATCCACTCATCAGGTGATGGGCATTTAGGCTCTTTCCATGCTTTGGCTATTGTTGACAGTGCTACTATGAACATTGAGGTACATGTGCTCCTATGCATCAGCACTTCTGTATCTCTTGGGTAAATCCCTAGCAGTGCTATTGCTGAGTCATAAGGGAGTTCTATGGATATTTTTTTTGAGGAACCTCCACACTGTTTTCCAGAGCAGCTGCACCAGTTTACATTCTCA